>NW_009927783.1:21069-27134 GCF_000696875.1 Nestor notabilis | reverse complement strand
ATGAAATGTCTCCTGTGTTACCTCTGAGATACGCTTCCACATGAAGTTACTGCTGGTAATGCTGTAACTGCACAGGATGAGGCACAGGAGGGGTTAAAGCTGCAGAACTGCACGCTGGTGCTGGCAGCTTCTCTGTTTATTTCTTTTAATTGGGCAGGCCAGCAAATCCTGTGGTTGTGCTAAATGCACTCTCCCTTAAACCCAGATACCCAGTGGATATGAATGTTACGCTACTCTCTTGCCAGCAGCCAAACTCCCGCACGCTCAGGGTAAGGAGGAGATGCACATGTTTTTTCCTGCCCTAACGCAGTTTTTGCACCTCTCCCTGGCTGCTCTGAGAAGCTGCTTCCCTCAGGTGCTTGTAGGGTTAAAATTGAAAAAGGGTCAAGAAGAGCCCCCGCCCTCTTTCTTAGAATGTAACTTTGCTCAAGTGAGGGGTGTCGCAGTATCTGAAATGGAGCTTGTGCAGCCAAAGGTAAGGGAACTTACTCTGAAATTCTCATAAAGAAACATTTTAAGGCAAGTTAATTGAAGCCTGACCAGAATGATTCCTAGTCTTCAGTTGCCACTAGTTTGCAAAAGTCATGTGTAGCTCATTTCCTATTGATTAAATGTCACCTAAGTCAAGCTTCAGAATCTAGTATTCAGAAAGGTATGTATCTCTGTAACTCCTTGAAAATGTAGCTCTGCCTTACTGTCACTCATTTCTTTACTGACCCATAATCGGGCAATCTGTACAGCCTTCAGCATGATTTATTCTGGAGTTAAAAGAGAAATAAACACACTTTCCTGAGAACACGGACACTTCAGTGGAACCTCTCAAAATACCCTTAGGCTGATACACTGTAAAATCCCTGCCCTTTCTCAAACTTGATGCCTTTTTGCTAATCGAAAAGGGCCAAGCTGCTATTTAACTGATCCATCACTACTTATGGCAGACACGTAAGAGAGTTTTACATAAACCTCAGCATTCACAGCTGTAAGTCTCTCCAGAACTTGCACTCACTTCCACCATGGACTCAAGTACTGTGGGCCGAGTTTGGCTCATCTCATTCAGAGGTGAACCAGGTAGCTACTCACATTATTAAAATGGGTTTCTTTCCACAGAACCACAGAATGGTTTGGGTTGGAAGGGACGTTAAAGATCATCTAGTTCCAGCCCCCTACCACGGGCAGGGAAAATTTCATCCAAGTTCTTCATACTACCCCAAATTCTCTACACAGCTAAAACACAAAAGTATTAGGAACATATTACAGACCTGCAGTTGTAACTCAGATACTAATTCAGGAGAAATCTGTCAGCAGAAAAAACTTGTTAGATGCCTACTAACTAAAATAATGTCCTATATAACATTTACTAACTTAAAAGTCAGAGTGGAATCCTTTACCATAGTTCTTTTCCTCTGTATAGCCTTTAGAGAGTGCATAAGTGTAAGCAATTTTCTCCTTATTTCCAGCACTGCTTCTCACATGTTGCACTTCAAAATGGTAGTTCTCCACATTGGGATATAAGGCATCTATATGACACAGTTCCAGGAAATGTGTAGCAAATAATGTAAATGCCTAAATCAGGAAACAAGAAAGAAAATTTGTTTTGGAAATTATCCTGGAATAAATTACAATAAATCAGAAAAATTAGATGATCACGTAACTAATAATAGAGGTGAAACTTTCAACCCATCTAAAACCATCTTCCTATTTCCTAAACAAGCCTCCAGCCTGTGTGACCACTGTGTGGAACTACCACTGTACTTTGTAAAGGTAACAGCCAAGTAAAGAGCTTCAACATTTGAGCATACAAAGCTGTACGAAGCAAAACTAAAGAGACTGCGCTGTTCTCTTCCCAGGCAGAAACGCAAACTTGCATTTATGATAAAATAATTAAAAGTGGTTTTTTGGTTGGTTTTTTTTTTTCAAAGCAGAATTACCTTTAAATTCAGCAGATATTCACAGGCAGCATAACAAATGCCAATTCCTTCTTCAGCACTGGTACCTCTGCCAAGTTCATCAATGATGATAAGTGACTTGTCATTAGCGTTTTGTATGATGTATGTTATCTAGGAAAATATTTCAAGTGTTACCATCCCTACAAATGCATTTTTTAAGAACCCCCATTAGGAACAGGGCTGCTCAGAGGGATACTCAAGGAATACTCTGCCTTATTCAGATGAAATGTAACACAGAAATTCTTAAAAATCATGTCAAAGCCATAAATGTTACCTTTTCACAGCT
Source organism: Nestor notabilis (assembly GCF_000696875.1). Classification (NCBI taxonomy): domain Eukaryota; kingdom Metazoa; phylum Chordata; class Aves; order Psittaciformes; family Psittacidae; genus Nestor; species Nestor notabilis. The sequence continues at coordinate 24,902 of NW_009927783.1, read as the reverse complement.
TTCCAACAGCTGCCAACTCTAATCAAGCAAAGACTCCTCTTACAGCATTCCTCCTCTTTTCCACTGAATTCCTCCACTTTCCCTCAAAACTGTATCAGTTTGGGAAAGGGAACTGAGGAGCTAAGGCTCACTTAAGGTCCAAGAAATAAGAAAATGTTGAACCCACTCTCCAACAGAACACTGATTTTTACTTGTACTGGTGTATCTCGTTATTTAAGATATGCTCTGGGTTTCTGTCGTTTATCATCAAGGTAACAGACGAAAGCTGAATTTCTGACTACTTTTCAAAGTACATTCTTTCAGTGGAAATATACTAGTACAATTCTTATTAGCCTAACAGTAAAAACGGGCATTGGACCCTGGCTTAGGCATGTTTAATACCTCTTTCATTTCCTTCATGAATGTTGATGTGTTTGTTTCTATATCATCATCCATACCTATTCTGGTAAATATCTGCTCCGCTATTCGAAAAGAACAATACTCTGCAGGGACATAAGAACCTACAAAACAAGTAAAATATGAGTTTTCTCGTATCAGTCCGACATGCCAATCTGCCTGAGTATGTCAGTGGGGAAAAACATTAGTTTTACACTTGGTGATTGTGCACTGTAGAAAATGCATCTTATTAGACAAAGTTTCTTAAGATTATGTTCTACCACTGCTTTGTAAGAAAATATTATCATACAGATACCATAATTAAAGAAGTTTACCTGTAAAACCTTAAGAAATCTTATGCCTGAAGCTGACTATCAGTCCTTCAGACTGATACAAAAAAAGTAAGAATAACACTAGGATGGATTTACATTTCTGTAACCACCGAGTTGTTAATCCCAAGGAATCTTAGTTTCCCCAAAACAAGATTATATTGCCTTTATGAAGCTTCGAGGCTCACTGGTCTTGTTGAATAGAAAAGAACAGGAAACCTGACAAAAAGACTTTACACTCTCCTTTATTCATATCAAACTCATGCTTTTTGAGAGCCATTCCTGAAGAACTTGCAGTTGTTGGGGACTGGACCCACAAACACATGGCAGACAAATTTTATTCACCACTGCTAAGTAATTTCATTCTAGTAGAGGCAGGGTCAGCCTATTAAGGTATTTCTTCTGTGCTACCAGCCTGCTGTGGAATGGGTGGTTACCTTTATCTTTAAGGTAAAAAACATGAGGAGTCTACTGAGACTCATCCCAGTACTCAGGAACTCCTCATGTTCCGTTTGGATTACCAACACTGATGAGCACACTTCAAGGACACTCACTATCAACCCAATATAAGGTGCTAGATTGGGTTAAGGGGCTCCAAAGAACTAAAGCACACAAGTGTACCTCTCCTAAAGACAGACTGGGGAGGCTTCCAGATACACAAACAGGGCCAATGGCAGACCCAAAACCTCACAGTGGCTTCTGTTAGCTGGTAGGAGCACATAGACTAAAAACCACCCGGTACTATTTAGACAGAATCTTATTCCAGAAGCCAAATCGTTCAACTTCGTAAGTATTTTGAATTAGAAAACAACTGTCTGCAGAAGATTACTAATATGGAACATTATTACTCACCAATCTGTGCCATAATTTGACAAAGAGCAATCTGTTTTAGGTATGTTGATTTTCCACTCATATTTGGCCCCGTAATAATGACAAAATTGTTACCCTCTGTCAGGTATGTATTGTTAGGCACAGGTTTTTCCACAGCTATCTTTTCAAGAATGGGATGCCATCCCTGCTTGATCGCTAAAGTATCCGTAAATTCTGGACGAACTAAAGGAGAAAAAGGACACAGAGCACTGCTGAGTCGGTATGGAAAGCTTCCTATTTTTAAACTAGTGCGTTCTGAACCAAAGCCATTCTTGCAGAGCAAAAGCCAAACTCTGACTCGATTCCCTGAATTTTACTTTCCTGTAGTGAGCAAGACTAACGTGCAGCACCTGGGAAGAATTACCAGCCACTTTCAGGTACAGATTCTGATTGTCATGCAAATCTTCGTGACTTGTTACTACAGAAAGAATCCCTTAACAGTTCATTTCTAAACTAACCTTGTGTTTGTGCTCTGTAGTAAGCATGGTTAGACACCAAGAATAAAGACAAATACAATGAGCAAAACTTGAAAAGTAATTAAAACAGAAAACCTGAAAGCCAGTTTCACAACTAATGTATTTTGTATAATTTATTTTTATACTGCTGTAAGCACATCAAGTACAGGGGTCATCAACTCTGCTACTATGACATATGTACCTCATTATACAAGCAGAGGAAACAAGGAACTAGCGTTCCTTCTATTTTTGTTCTATGTTACTGCATTGATTATCTGGGTGTGATACTGGGACTACCTGTATGCATTTCTGTCAGAATACAGTTCTTCTCTGAACCTGTTCTCTATGTCCACCTCTACGGCAGTATTCCAGCCTAACAAAAAAGTGCTGCCAAGTTTGGTGGTCTGCTTAAATGGAGCAGACTTCAAGAGAGAAGTGCCAACGCAGTTTTCTATGAAGGCTTACAGAATCTAAATGGCAGAATGTAATTTCAATAAATGGAAAGAACATCAGCACAAAACTGGCAAGGATAGGCTGGAGACACTCACGTGAAGTCTACCAAGACCTAGAAAAAGAACTTATGTGGACCTCGCAATTGAAGAACTCGACAGAACAGCCTGGATATTCTCCAACAGGAGAGACTTTATCTGGCCCATGACAGAATCAAAGAAGAAACTTACCATAATCAGAAAGGGTGCAGGCATGGGCAAATGAAAGCAGCATATCCAGCATGGACACAATGTCAGACAGTTTGTACAGGCAATGAATGTGTTCATAGATCTCGTTCAGTAGCTTACACACTATTCTGAAATAAGACACTGATTTAGTTGTTCCACAGTACATTATGTCTCTTTATACAACTTACAGAAATAAAGCAAGTTAAAACTGTTCATAGTGCATACATTAGGATAGGTGGTTACTCATAAAATGCAATCACCTCTGCCAGATGCAAGCAAACGCACACATTTCTTTGAAGCAAATTAAGATCTTATACCATCATCTCAGATCAAATTCTGCTATCAGACACAAGACACGTAGCTCAAATACCAACAGCTCTTAAGAAAGCTTCACAAAGAGAATGAACTAAAAATACAGCTATGGAAGAAAGTATACTTAATTAACACATCAAGTGCTACTCTAATTCCCTTAGGCCTTCATGTTAATAAAACCCCCATATGGTTTCTAGAAAGAATTCCCATAAAATTGACATGCAATGTTATGCTTAGTGAGTCTCCTGAAACAGACAGCAGAGCAACATGACAGCAGCAAGGGCAAAATACAGAAACAGACAGTTCTACTGTAAATGCAAGAATTCTGCATGACAAACCTAACGAATTCGTCGTGTCATTTTGCATAGATAATTCACCCATAAAAACTGAATATATATCATGGCCACCCTTATTAATAAGTGCCTATGTGTCTGTAATCATGTTTAATACAATACACACTTTGTGGTTTGGTTGGGTTTTGGGGTTTTTTTGTCTCAGGAAGTACATATCATAAACGTCGCTTTGGATTATTTCTGCAAGTGGCCATAACTGAACAGAAATCCAGTTTAAGCAAGTGTGTAAGTAGCTGTTATTCAGACAAATCCCATGGAATTAACAAATATTAAACAGTTTTAAATGGTCTTACAAGTAGGTCATGTGATATATTTCTCTCAGGGACTCCTGACATCTTTCATTCATCTTTATTAAATCTGCTGAAGTAAAGCTATATGTGTTTTTCATTTTAGTGATCTATGGGGAATACAAACCAACAGTAAGAACTGGCCATATTATCAGAAACAAAAAGTAAGTTTCTA
>NW_009927783.1:14954-21038 GCF_000696875.1 Nestor notabilis | reverse complement strand
AAGCGGGAACGACGGCGGGGGGGGGGGGGGGGGGAGGAGTGGGAAGGGGATGAAGCAGGAGAAACGAACAATGCCTGGTTCCATTTTTTCCATATACATTTTTAAGAAAAATCCATGTAGGAGAATGCAGTTATCAGCAAGATATATAACTATCTTCACACACAACAAAATTGCATGTGGTTGCACATTTCTCACTACATTAATTAGAAATAGGGCAGTTATAAAAACATACCCATTACACCTTCATTTACTTCTAGATATCTTCACTGAAATTATTTTCATTGTTGCTTAGATTACCATATGTGTCCTTTATTGATGTATTATACATCTTTTATATATTAAATATACAAACATATACAAAAACATATCTAGTACAGATACCTTTGTAAATTCTGAAGGAAGCTGACCATTGGGTAATGTTGAACAATCAACATTCATCTGGATAAAAAACCCACGAGCAGAGCTGAAACTTGTTTTCATTGGCAGGTTGTACTTTTCTGCAAGTTGTGTGATCATACCTATATACCACAAACACAGACTGGACCCAAATTCCATACAGACTTGTGCATACACACACATACATGTTTGTGCTGGTACAAGGACGCACACCGGTAATGAGATTTATAGGTGCTGAATGTGTCAGGTAACCAACATGACAAAAGGCCTTAGAGGCAGGTCTCCAGAGAGTTACTCAAGTAACATATTAATGTAACAACTGTGGCTGCATAAAGCTATTGAGAAAAAAATACAGTGGAGAATCAGACAACTTCATGTGGTTTTTAAAGGCAGGTCATGCATTGGACCAACTCCCCCATGGGCCTAATGATGGCAAGGAAAGGTTGCTCAAGCACCTAGCACTGTCTCATCAACAGGGAGGGATGAGGAACTCGGGGACTCTCAGTTCTTAAACAGTTCATGATTCTAAGCAATCTTCTTTCCCCAGACTGAGGGTTGTGCTTTACATTTGTAATCCCCGCCCTTAAATCCATCTTCTTCCTAGCTGAGAAGATACAGTATGTGGGAAACTGTTAGATGATAGAACATGTACTGTTAAATCATGGGAATTCTGAATACTGCAAGAAGGGTAATGGTGTAGTACTCCTCTGAGAAGAAAGGATGGAGTTTCTTAGTGGTGTTTCTCTGCTTGCGCACAGCTCTAAACTTACCCACTCTCATATTCCAACCACTCCAAATGTAGACTAGCAACTTAGGACATTCTGGATACAGAATCACAGAATGGTTTGGGTTGGCAAGCAACTTTAAAGATAATTTAGTCCAGCTCCCCTCCCATGGGCAGGGACATCTTTCACTAGATCAGGTTGCTCTAAGCCCCATCCAACCTGATGCTGACCACTTCCAATGAAGGGGCATTCAGAACTTCTCTAAGAAACCTGTTTCAGCATCTCATCACCCTCATTACAAAAAATTTCTTCCTTATGTTCAACTTAAACCTACCCTCTTTCAGTTTAAAGCCATTGCCCCTTGTCCTTTTAGCACAGACCCTGGTAAAAAGTCTCCCTCCCTCCTTCTGAAAAGCCCCATTTACATATTGAAGGCCTCCCTGAAACCCTCTCTTCACCAGGCTGAGTAATGCCTGGTCTCTCAGCCTTTCTTCACAGGAGAGGTGTTCCAGCCCTCTGACCAGTTTTGTGGCCTACACTGGACCCACTCCAGCAGGTCCCTGCTGTTCTTGTGCCGGGAAACCCAGAGCTGGACACAGTACTCACTCCAGTGGGGTCTCACCCGAGCAGAAGAGAGAGGGAGAATCTCTCTCCTTGACCTGCTGGTCATGCTGCTTGTTTCTGTAGCCAGGACATGATTTGCTGACTGGGCGGTGACCACACACTGCCAGCTCATGTCCAATTTTTTGTCCACCAGTATCCCAACGTCCTTCCCTGCAATCCATTCATTCCCCCGGCCCATACTGATCCTAGCGACTGTCCTGACCTAGGTGCAGGGCCTTGCACTTGACCTTGCTGGAATTCAAGAGATTCTCACAGGCCCACCCTCAAGCCTGTCATGGTCCCTGTGGATGGCACCTGCTCCCTCCCACCAATCAACTGCACCACTCAGCTTGCTATTGGCCGCAAACTTGCTGAGGGTGCACTCAGTCCCACACTGTCCATGTCACTGACGAAGATGGTCAATTGCATTTGTCTTAGTATGGACCCTGGAGGGACACCACTTGTTACTGGTTTCCACTTGGACATTGAGCCACTGCCTGTCACTCACTGGATGTGGCCATCCAGCCAATTCCTCATCTGTCTCATTATCGACCTCTTATTCCTTAGCCCATCTGTCAAACCCATGTCTCTCCAGATTAGCAGTAAGGATGTTGTGGAGGACTGTATCAAAGGCTTACAGAACTCCAGGCAGATGACATCAGTATTTTGGTCTTAGTCACTTAAGAGTTTAATCCAGTAACAAGGAAAAGAGAGAAGAGTCTCTTCTGCAAGCATGTGGGCTACAGTGAAAATGGGCACATAGAAGACGTTCACACATGCTGGATCCCTAGCAGCTACCAAATTTTGGAACGTTTAGGAAATGAAAAACAATAGCCTCTGTACTTTTCACTGTGTACTATGTAGAATGTAAGACTAGAAAGGCACAGGAAGCTCAGAACATACGAGAAATGCTAAAGTTTCTGATGCTCTTTCAAGTTTCCAATTACACAGTAATCAAAGAAGACGGTCCTCTAGCTAGAAATCAACATCTTATACTAAAAATGGAGATCCATTCCAGCAGCATGGGGGTTTTTTTCGCCTATTTTGACTTAATGATAAACGGGAAGATTACTAAAGCACAGTAACAGACACGATGCTAAAATTCCTTCATTTGTGTTTTCCAACTCTTAATAGGTTGGCTAAAAAGTAGCCCACAGATCAAGACTGCTTAAAATATAAAGAACACAGAAGTCAGATATTTTAATTCAAGAAACTAAACTGAAGATTGATGTGTTTTATGCATAATGTTTTAGGTGGAATAATTCCGTTACGTTACTTTACCTTTTTTTTACTTTCAGAGGATAAGGATCAACAGTTTTAAATATAGGAGCCACAATACGATTGTTCAACTTCATTAAAATAAAAATGAGTTTTTACCTACAAAAGGAGAATCTCAGTACGTATCTCAAAGGTACTTCAGTTACTTATCAATGCCAATCAGTTTATAGTAAATACTTTTTACACATTAGAAGGTTACAACAGATAGAATTACATGGCTTCTATATGTCAGGTGCCATGTACTTTGAACTCCCAAATAAATAAAACCTGGTTTAGAAATACCTGCTATGTCATCAACAATTTCTGTGTATGTTCTACGAGCTATGTCGAGGAATTCGTTGATGTTAGGCTTAACAGCATAGCATTTCTGGGTCCTCATATTCAGACATCCTTTTGTGTACCTCGTATCGTCATTAATGACAGTTGTAATTTTTTCAAGTATAATTCCAAATCTGCAATATTAGTTGTATTGCTAATCAGCTATGTAATACTTCACTATTTTTATTTGCAATCACAACTGCATCCCAAAATTACAGATAAGAGCAGTACAAATTACTGAAGCAAATTATGTACCGTTAAAACCGAACACTAATTTTCATGTTTACTTTGCCTCACAATGAAGTATGACTACAGCCAAGTCTGACCAAAGAATTCATTCAAACGTTTGGGAGATAGAAATTATTTCTCAAAGATACAGGCAACAATTGATTTTTGCATTGCTACGGAGACACTGGGAAACCACTACTTCTGTCTTCTCAGAATTATTCCTAAAGGAGTGCAGTTCATCAGCAATTGAAGTGTCACAACTAACTTTCTAGTTTGCTTTTTTCCCTTGTATTTTTTGTTAGTTGAAAATCTGATTTTTTTACAATTAAAAACAACTTTTAGGCAAAAGAACTGAGCTATACCTGTAACTACAGATAAGCAAAGATGCAACATCTTTATTCTTACATTCTTAACATGAGAGTTTCTAACATACTACCTAAAGTATCCTGATAAATACCTTGTATCTTCGAGAGAATTGCAATAAGCCTTTAGCAGTGGTGTGGTACAGCTTCTTAAAGCAGCCTGTTGAACATTAAAATATGGACATGAACAGTTAGGGGTTTTTTGTAGCCCTTTCAAAGGACAAAGTTCTTAGATTCACTGAGACTGATCAGTGGTTGGATAATCTGAGCAGGTGTTTCAGTTAAACGTCTGTTATAAAATCAATTATTTAGGTAATGGTAGGAATCCAGTTCTTAAAGAGTATCAGACTCAAATGTGTATTTTCAATTCAGAATTAACAGACTGTGTTGGCAAGATCATGTTCTGACAGATATAAAGAATTCATTTTTTTTTGGACTTGAATATACTTAATGGTCCCTTCCAGCTTGAGATATTCTATGAAATATAACAAACTGCACTGTATAAAAATAAGGACAAAACAGTCTGCGCTTATACAAAAAATGACACAACTTACCTTTAGAGGCTCCACAAGTTCTAAAGTATGTTTCAGGTAGATTAGATTAGTTATTTTTGATTCAGCAGCTTTAACCTGTTGAAAAATTTTACAAACATTGGAGGTGTTTGTATGTGTGCCTGTTTGAAGAAGGACTTGAGACCCAGCAGAACTCATATTGTTAATTGTAACACCTTTGTACTTTTAATGAAAACTGCTACAATACTTTATAAGCTCACTTTGACGACTTGATGTGTAACTGCATAAAAAAATGCTCACCTAAATTTTACATTGCCTATTGTGATAGCTTGCCTATCAGTAGCTAATATTTTCATATGTCTGCACTGATAATGGTTGACTAGCCCAAGCCACGAAAACCTCTAATCTACAAGCTCGTAGACTCTTTCAAACTGAATACATTCTTCACAATAATTAAGCAGCGCAGCCCTTTTCAGAAATGATGTTAAACACAACATAACCCAATTTGGTTGACTTATCCTTGGTTAATATATTTATATCCTTTAACATCTACCCTTGTAATTAAAAACAATTCCAATAACTGTTTAAAAGTTTTGCTTACAGTAATGACTGCTCTTAAACATGTTTTGTCCACATACTCATTCTACCTTGTTTTCTATGCCCATTAACATTTACAGTAAAGAGTTCTGCTGAAGATATTAGAGCATAGCATGGGTAATGCATAGCGTATGTACTACGTATACACTGTGTGAGAGGATTTTAAGAAACCAACACACATAAGCACATTGTTTGGTTCCGAAGAAAATCTAACGTCAGTTTTCAACACCAACATAGGAGTATGACCCTGTGTGAAATCTTTTCTTCTTCGTACACAACAACTCTTTACTCTTGTGGTAGAGGGCATCTGTTGCCTTATCTTACCTTCTATATGAAACTGCTTTTCTGTAAAAGACAAGACTAAACAATGCTGTATATATGAATGGAAGAATCATGATCTGCAAATACATACGGGGTCTAAGTCCCATGATGGAGTTGGACATCAAAAGGATACATATGGTCAGACATGGAAGAGTGGTATTGACAGAGTGTACCTTGCGAGAATAGTTCTTACAGGAACTTTAACTGGTGTTAGAAGTGGATCTTTGCACACGCTGCACTTTAGGCTCAAAGGGAGAATATGAACAAATACAGCCACAGTCAGTAACTCTTCCACATAATGTTACTTCTTTCGGATTCATTAATGACTAAAGTGCAAGCCTGTCCTTTACGGTGTCTTCACCAACATTTGTTTACAAACCGGTTAAGAACAGGAGCTGACCTCCAGCCTAACAAACATACTGCATCACACTGAAGGAAGAGAAACCTTACTTTAATTAATCACAACTACTCCCTGGTTAAAAATGTTACACTGTGATTTTCAAGGTGAAAGATTAAATGTTTCTCTAGCTCCTAAAAGACTTCAAAGGGGAAATTCATTAAAAATACTGAGGAGGAAAGAAGGGTTCTAAGGAACCTAAATCTGATGGTATACTCGGCAATCTTCCCAAAGGCGATCTGTGATGGAAGCCGCCTCTGTCGGCCAAGTTCCCGACTGCACCCTAATGGCTGCCACAGGAGGCGTACAGCACTCACACAGACTGAAACCATGGCTGCCACTACCAT
>NW_009927783.1:0-14923 GCF_000696875.1 Nestor notabilis | reverse complement strand
GCAGTAAGCGATAAACTACCTTCCGGCTGAAGCCTGAACACAAGCAGATAAAGTATCGCTTGTCTTTCAACTAACCTACATTATTCTAAGCATTTATTACTTTACTGTCTAGTTATACTTTTATGAATAACTGCTTTTATCTGCATTTCATTTTGGTCTGCCTTGTAAGATATGTGATTTGATGTAACAGGTGAAAGCAGGGTACTCTTTCAATCTGTAAAACAGGAACATGAGAAAACTCAAGAGTAATTATTTCTCCAATACATTACTTATCCCTTGTATTCAAAGGTTAAGAGAGAAGCACGGGTCAAGTTGAGAACAGGATGCACAAAGGACCTCCAAACACTATCCATGACCTAGAGATCTCTCTGGTGTGTGCTTGAGACATAAGGTTCTCTGCTTTTGAGAACAGTCAGAGTAGGGGAAACTTCTGCCTCATTTGGTAATGCTTATGCTATGCAATTGAGTATATTGCTTTCTGTCAGCTCACTGTTGTTCAGAGGATACGCTTAACCCCTGCATGAAACAGTTGCACTTAGCTCACACAGCACCTGTGCCTCGGAAACTAACAGGTAAGTTCCATTTCTGGCTTTGTATGCTTATGTGACTTAGTTCATCTGTTTTGTAAGCAGAGCTGAGCAACGTCAGAATTCTTCCTGAGAACCTTTCTCAAAATAACTTTTCAGGCAATAAAGACTAATTTCTATTGATTTGTATTACATGAAATTTAAGAAATTGTTTATATCCTAGTAAGAAAGATGCTTCATTTTCTTTAGGCTATCAAAAACTGTATCAACCTCCAAAAATAAGAGAGCAAATTTCTGTTATACACTTTTTTCTCTTAGGCTGATGTGAAGACAATTCCTCTCTCTCATCCTAGTACTGTCAAACAGGATGTACATGTATGAGGAATAAAGGTGGGGAGTGATGAAAAATTAAACAGTTTTGAAGTCAATTTGCATAACTTTAGATGAATGTGATATTGAAGCAAACGCAAATTTTTCTAACATTCTTCTATGAGAATCCTCTACTGCTGTAAAATAAGATCTACTCTCAATCTACGATAGCATTATTCCATGTAGTTTTAAGGTACAGTCTTTTTCTTATCATATCATACATATTTATAGATATCACATTTATATATTGCACATTTTAGCCAGATAACTGATCATCTGAAGTGTATTTCAAAACATACTGTATCCTGCTTTGGAATTTGTACCAAAACTGAAAGTAGTTGTTCTGTATCCAGGAATTTTGAGATAACTGTAAAACAAAAGTACAGAACAGAAATTGAACTGTAATTATAATAAGATCAATTTTTTACATGCATATACTTACTTAGTAATACTTACGTTTTTCTTTCAGGTTAAAAAATGGATTAAAAATAGCTGCTATCTCAATTATTTACTATATCTAAGCATGTAGTAATTATTGTACAGGAGGTCATGTATCAATTCAGCAGTATTCTTTTTGTTTGATTAAATCATATTTCTTCTGTGATTAGGATTACATGATCCAACTTCAGGTGGACTAACTCACATTCTGGTACTGTCTTTATTTTACACTTGTCTGGACTGCTTTAAGGGGCAATGACAAAAAAACATGCATACACAAGTATTACAGCAGTGGCGCCTTTGTTTTTAACGTATACAGCATACATACTTGTATGCTTCCAACACACTGTGTATCTGGCCATAGAGGTGAAAAGTCAAACTCTTCGAAAAAGCTATTGGCCTACTGACTTCTATCCACCTTAGTGGAGAAACTAGCTTTTCTTAGCAAAATACTTGAGAAAAACATCACTATCAAATAGAGATTACTTCAAATATTAAGTGTCCACTCTATGTCACCTGACAATCATAAAACCCCAACTTTTCAAACATGTCAAGTCACTCTGCACACTTTCATCGATCAGAAATAAATATTTAAAAAGAAATATAATACTATGAATTAAAAAATAAATCGCTACCTGCTTGAAGACCAAAAAAGAGCTCCTCATCCTGGAGTAATTCCTGAACACAGTCCAGTCTTGTGTTAATTGTTTCGGCATCTACTAGTGGCTCCAGGATATTGGATCTAAGTCTTCGACTTCCACCCGGAGTTTTGGTGTAATTTAGTACACCAAAAAGTGTGTGACCATTCCTTTGAAAACAAAATGGATGTGAAGAATACACTCACAAAGATGGTAAATGTGAAGGACATTTTCAGGTCAGAGCACCCTACACATCTGAGACACGCTTTTGGGATGCTTAGCACCTCCCTGTGTGCCATGTGTATTATATGAATTACAGCAGTTTAGGAAGTCAGGCAATTTAATGCAATTTAATGTAATATTAGCCCTCATTATATCATTTTCCTAAGTATAGAAATTCATCTGTATTCAGTATTTTCTTCATTTTTTTGTGGTAGTATTCCATTACTACTGCAGTGGTGCAGTTCACATTTTTCTTCTCAGTTGAGCTAATTAAAACCAAACAAATCCAACAGAAGGAGGCAAATTAGAGTCTGAGATCAAACACTAATCTGAACATTTTCACTAACATACATTTCTGAAAATTATTTCAAATACTTACAAGTCCAAGAGAGAAATAAGTTTTGGATTTATTTTTTAAAGAACTGACTTACAGTCATTACAGGAGCCAAATAACATGCTTATCATTTGTAGATAGTATTCTCATGTTCATGGCTTTTACACGTTGCATCCCAGGGCCTCACACTTAAGGGCCGATTGTATCTGTTTAAAATAAACAGCTTATAATATTTACATCTATTACATACCTAAACAGTTTTAGAAACCTGAAACCTTCAGTGCTACTGGCTTGAAAGAAGGCCACATAAACACTGTGATTGAAGTACAACTTGAATAGGAAGAAATCTGATACCAAACAGCATAAAAATAGCTCGACAGTACAGAAACTCCTGAAATACCATGGCCCAAAGGAGTCAAGAAAATTTTAAAAAGGGTGAAATTCAAAGCCAGTTTTATTAAGGACATACTTCTTATGAGCTGCAATTCATGGCAACACTTAAGGGGAACTCTACATTTGGGATAGTACCCACACTGCTTACCTTTAAGCAACTGAGGGCTCATTTCCCTATACAGTAAATGAAAAGAGACAAGCCCCTCCAGATACTGCCACAAGACCTTGATTTAGGTGTTTCTGGTGTGTGCCTGTACTATTAACGTTTACGTGTTAATATCTGACGCAAAGATATCTAACCAGGCTTTAGGGGTAATATTTATGTAATGGAAATAGCTCTGTCTGGTCTGATTCAAACTTGCCACCGGGTCAGCAAAAAGTGCGCAGCTATAATGCCAAAAAAAAAAAAGGCAGCAAACCGTTAGGCAGTTTAGTGTTGCCCATTTCTACTCCTTCCTCTCAAAAGCCATCTGTCAAATTAGAGCAGCTTTCAGAGAAATATTGCTCTGAGGGTGCCAATCCTACAGGCTGGCTCCTGCAGTTACATACGAAGCAATGGAGCAAACAAGAAGGAACTGAGGGCAAAGCATGGCAAATGAATAGAAAGAAACTATAGTTACCTCCCACTTCTGAAGAACAGATCTAACTGTGTACTCTTGTGATCCCCACAAGAAGAGAAAACCAGGGAGAAAACCACAGCAAGAGCCGAGCGAGACAAAAAGATAAAAGAACAGTGGCAGAAGGGTAAGGGTGACTGATCTAGTCGAAGACGTCCCTGCCCAGAGGAGGGAGCTTGGAACTAGAGGATCTTTAAAGGTTCCTTCGTATCCAAGCCATTTTATGATTCTGATATCCCTCCAAGCAGAAAGCTCTTAAAAGTAATACTTGGAGAGCGAGCAATCTCCAGGCTCTCCTTTTTATACCAAGGTGATAAGTGGACTTATAAACAGAGGTGGACCTCAGAACTTGACAGCCAGACAGTTCTAACCAGAAGTGTAACAGCCTTGAGAAGGTAACACTTGCAGCTCCTTCTGCCTAGAAAGCAAGTAACTCCTGGTGAAGAAAGTGTTCCAATCATTGTTCTCATTCTGGAGAACAACCATGCAATCAAGCACCACGCAGTTGTTTGTTTGGCACTAGTCCCTAGAACTAAAGAAAAACAAAACAATGTTTCAAGCCTGTTTATCTTGTGTAAAATGAATAAAACCCAGGCATTTTAATCCAATATAAGCAACTTGTGGAAATGTTGCCTCTTTCATTTCATAATCTGTGAAATTTTGCATCAACATCATTTGTAAGTTTACACTGATGTCTGTATTTTATTCAAAGATGACTGGGTGTCATCTCTTTCTGCAATCACTTGTGGGATTCCTATGCTAGAAATTTAGTGCTGAATTGTAATGCGTTTCTCTGTCCAAGTATTTTTCTTTAAGCTCTGAATGGTATATAAGTTCTGTCATACAGAAATAAATACAATGGTCAGCTCTTTGACACAAACATCAAGAACAGTTAGTGAAACACAACTTTATAAAAGTGCAATTTGTAAACTTAAATATTCTTACCGAGAATCTCTGTTATTGATCACTAATTCCAGATTTTGTGCTGATGATGAATCTATCATGGCTGTTTTCTCACTCCCCTGGAAACGCACCTTGAGCGATTTAGGAGCATAAACTGAATTTTGAATAAACTCCACATATTTTAGCAAAGCTGCAGCAGCTGCAAGACAGTAATACCTTGGAAAGAAACAATCTTCAATGAATGTTGAATAGTGCTACTGAAATACCACAAAACCAGGCGGTGGTATTTCAGTACAGAAATTACATTCACACTTGTGCTTGACAACTACTGGGACTGACGGCACTGAAAAGGCAGTGTGTTTTAAGTATGCACTAACCCATGAATAGTGCATATATATGCATGTAAATAAAATATTCATGTTTGATTGTCTGTACACTTGACACCCCACACTATATACTAGGTATTTCAAACATCCGTATTTCAGTACATGACTTGACGACCCAGGTTAACAAGGACCACTACTTAAAATTGTTGGTACAAGGAAAACAAAGAGGAGAAAGTGGAAAGCTATGAAAACTAAAACTAAAAAAAGGCTGTAATGGGCTTTCTACTGAAGTTTCTAGATGCATCAGCAACACTGGAGGGCAGAATAAAAGAACAGCTCTCTTCCTATTTTCTAGCTTTTGCACCAAGCCACAAGACTTGTGTGCTAAGTATGCAAAAAGCTGTTAAAAACTTATCTGAACACCGTGTGCTTTTTCCTTATTTAAACATACTTTGACTGAACCTCCATGAAAATGGTGCTGAATTCAGATGCACACAATTGTTCTATGTATTCCAAACCCTTAGTTTCATTGAAGTATTTTCTTTGCACAGTTGTAAAAGTCACATTCTGTGAAGATGAGGGGAAAAGCAGACAGTTTCAAAAGTTACAGAGATTTTATCATCAGACAGACTTCTCTATTTTTCTAGTGATACCTGTTACCAAGAAAGTCTATCATTTGGTTCTGCAACCTGTGTAAGTATTCATTCTAGCTTATTAGCACAAGCAAGCTACACTTCTGTCACTCATCTTTCCTTCTCTTTGATAATGAGTACATATAAAAAGGCTTATACTACTGATCTGGGCAAATTAACGCAGGTTTTTTTCTTGGATATTGCTCTTGCTCTCAAGAACTAGGCAAAGAACTTGGATTTGGTTAAAATTAATGACTTTACGGAAAGTTATTTTCATGCTAGCATCAATGCTGACATTCAGACTGTAGTTGTCTCTTGCCAAGGTTTAAGTCCAAGGAATCCTTATCAACCTCTCAATGGTAAACTAGCAATAAAGATACGCAGGTCAATGCAATGGGAAGCGTGGGATGTGCAAGTGGTGTATGCAAAACAAAGAGGAGAGGTCAGGAAGTAGAAAAGGACTCACGAAGAGGCCATCAGCAGTACAGACATGAGAGCAATTAAACCAGTATTCAATATGGGGCTTTTTAGAACTTCTGAAGCTTTGATACTAACAAATTACATACACTAGTTATCTGGTGCTCTTTCACCCTGCGATGCTTTCTCCCATTCTCTGATACATTAGCCACATCTCTTTATCAGGTTGAGAGAACAAAAAAGGAGCAGAAGAAACTTCTTGATTTTTTAACCTCTGAGTCTTTCCTAGGTTCAGTATTGTTCAAATTATTTCAATACCACAAATTCAAAACCTGTGGCTTTAATCAGTAACATACTTATCCCTGCAATTGTTAAGATTAGATTTAGTAGTGTTGGAACTGCATTTAGATTATTCTTTACCATGGTAAAATTAGGCTCAAACATCATAAACCACACAAAACCTGACTGCACTCTATAATATGACTGAACTCTAAAATATGGAACGAAATTTAAGAGCTTACCTTGAAATGTTCTGTTATCAGGCTGAACAATTTTGTTGTGTTCCCTGCATCACAAGCAGTGTTTGACATTATGATTTCTAGCGGTGTTAAAATCTTGAGTTTAGTAATAACCTCAACAAAAGCAAACAAAAAAAAACAACGAAAACAAAAAAAACAATGAAAATTCACATATATACTAAAATACGAACCAGCAATGAAGAATTACAGCACCCTTGTATTTTAAAAGTCACAGTCACAGTCTTGTAAATAAAGACCAAACTTTCTGCTGAGTTCTACACCGAGTCAAATCTATCTGTATCTATAGATATGGGTATCTAAACATACCTAAACCCACAATAATAAAAAATACAGGTATCTATTCCCTGTTACTTAAACACCAAAATATGCTTGTCGTCAAAGCAAGAGATAAATAGCCAGAACCATATTCCATGGCCAAGATGGGAGAAGGACTTATTTTCAACAGATAGCAGCTTTCTGGGCTTGCAGGTGTAAAGTTAATGGTGCTCTGGAAGATGAAGAAAAGTAACATGTCTGAATACTAATAATCTTTTGATTGAGGCTTGCTTCAGGCTTTCTTGTAACCTCCTCTTATAACATTTCTCTCAGTTTTACACACCTGCTGCAGGGATTCAAAGTACACTACATGCTTTTCTATTTGTTTACCATATAAGAGGACAAACATCATTATGCATTTATATCATCATCTACAAATTCTCAAGGAAGAAACATGAAAAAACAGACTGTACTTTAAGTGCTTAGAAGTTAAGGTGTGACAGAAGGGACAGGTAACAATGGAAAGATGAATAAGTATAAGCAATCATACACAAAATATATAATGTAAGGGTATTGCAAGGTGGGAGGGAGAGCTGCTGCTGCCCATCATGTCTCGTAATCATTAGGAAGTTTTTCTCAGAGGCATCGCAGATAAAACAAACCTTAAGGAACTTAAAAAATACAAGAAAACTTCGATAAATTAATTTACAGAACATTCAAAAATAAAAGGGTGCACAAGAAAAATAAAATACAATAAGCTTGATATCAATCACTAGCAAAACATAGATAGGGACACTGTAAAAAAGCAGCTGATCAGCAGATAAGACAGTACTGTTAAAGGTGTTAAAGAATGAGATACGAAACTAAGCCATGTAGTGCATTTGGGGAGAAGTTTTGGGAGTCGAGTTGGTTTGTTTTGAGGTTCTTTGTTTGGAGTTTTGTTGACTGGATGGTCAATACAGTATCAGGTATGCCCACGGAATTAAGAACTCTGTAATTTAAATGGAAAACCAGAAAGATACATATACAAATAAAAATGCCATCTCTTAGAATGGTAAGGAAGGAAAACACCGAATAATCTGGCCGAGGACTGACAAGCAGTAATAGAAGATGTAAACTTAACAAGTCACAAGCCTGACTAACAGAGAAGAAAGTTGTGTTATCATAATTTACAGGCAAAGTATGAAAGTCTTAAGAGAGGTAATAGTATTTTATCATTAAATGCAAGATGAAATCAAAAGTAAAGGGATAGGGAAGGAGTTTGGGCAGCTAAAATACTTCCCAGTTTGACAAAGATAAATTTCATGGGACAGTAACACAGTTCTTAACATTGACACAGTAGAACAGTAGAGACTCTAGACTACAAACACAGCTACTGCTAGCTAAAAAGAACGCCTTTTACTCTTAGAAGTAACTGCAATCCTTACAGAACCATTAAACAACTTCCATAAAATTAATCCAACATTTCCTTGCAAGATTCTAGTCTTAACATTCTTTTGCTTACACAGGACTGGGTTCTTTCCTAGGCACTAGCAGATCAATTTTTCACCTTTAACAGAATGGTTATTTAAGTTGCCACATCATTATCTGAACCTCGACATTTTGTCATGCACCCACATTTTCGAGGTGCACATGTCGTTTTGATTTTTAGTCCTGTGTATTACAGAAGTACTTCTGTAGCTGCCAGGTTTAATATGTGTGTGTCAACATCGGGATAAGCTTTAATAGCACAGCTGATTGAAAAAAATAAAAATTACATTAGACAACATCTATTTTAGTAAATAGATTTGATAGCTGTTTATATCCTGAGTCATAGCTACTTATGGTCCTAATTAAATTTAGCTTTTATTTCTTCAAATACTGCAAAGATCCTACAAGCCACATTATTTTCTAGCATGCATAACTACAACAAAACCATTAGATGTTTTACTAATACTTGTGTTGCATAAAGCAGAGAGATTACTCTCTGAATCAAGATATTCAGTTCTGTATTCAGAACACTTGGCTGTAAATGTAGTGAATTTCATTTCAAGCTGAGATGGAATATTTATGCAATCAAACAAAGCCAGCCCTACAGTTACCCTACCCTTCCACCCAAATTTATGCAGTTCTGCTCTTGGAGTTGTTCTGCCTGATCAAAAATATTTGCAAGTTCTATTACTACGTATTGCCCAATGATCTTCAAAACCAGGCATCTCACTCCCTCACAGTTCAGACACAATGGTTTTTGCAAAGGCTATTTTTCTTTTGCAGGACATTCTTTCCCCTTTATCTAAAATCTGAGGCACAGTAATGAAAATAGTCCTTTCAACACTGCACATTTTCTAGAACTTGTTACTTTCACTTTTGAGAAAATTCTTCTACAAACTATTCCCATTAGTCATAAGCTTACTTAAGGAGGAAGGTCATAATTAGCCTGTAAGGGACACAGCAATTAAGTATATGCAACAATACCTTGGCATAAGTTGTATTGTCTGAAAACTGTGATAATATCACCTCAGGATTTTTTAAGTCAATACTGGCCATTCCTACTTCACCTCTGGCAAGGCCTCTTCCTTCCACAACAGCTACAATAACTGATGCAGCACTATGAGCAGAGACTGCAGATGAGGATGTAACTGTAAAACAGTTGCATATATTTGGTTACAAGCCACTACCTTACCTTGACAGAATCATTCTTCATCATCCCAAGTGAAATATGTACTTGTATTCCCATACCCACGGAAATCCCATTCCATTTAACTTCACTAAAAATTAAAAATCCTGGTTGTTGAACTCCTTACTTGCCACACCACACAGGCAAGGCATTTTCCAAAGCATGAACATCACACTCTTACATTAAAAGACTGACTGAATGCATTCATTTAAGATTGTCAGAACTATTCACATCTCTGTTGCAACTGAAAACACTTTCTGAGTCACCACCTCTGTGCTAAACAAAAACCTGATGTTTAATACATGCCAAAAGGCATGGCTATTATTAAACACTTGCCATTTAAATTCAAATGATGCATAGCTATTACCATTAGTTAAAATCAGGTGTATTAATTGCAGAGAGATACTGTAACTTAATATTCCACTAACGGCACAACTCTGATCGAGGTTGTTTAGATCTTGCCAAGTTAGGGAAAACAAATGTCTTTACATACTTTTTTTTTTTAATCTGATTTAATGCTAAATTATTCTAATATCTATATCTATAGTATGCTTGAGTCCCAGTAATAGGATTTTTATTTTGGAGTTTTTTTAATAATTTCTTGCATCTGAAAATTGTTTTGGCTTGCATTTTCCCAAATATCATCACAACCTCAATCAATGTCATCTCCTTCCTCTAATATCCAGCTATCTCTCCAAGACAGCCCTTGCAAAGACCAAGTGTGAAAATTAAAATTAAGCTCCTTTATGCCTAATGTCTTCCTTTCTGAAGACACTAACCCTCATTTTCTTGCCTAGTCTCTTTTTTTCCTCCCACGTAGATAAAACCACCAACCCAACTGCTTTAGCAATTTGCCCAACACAACACAACAAATCTACTTTGGGATTGTACTACAGACCTGATGTTTATATCTAACCTGAACAGACGGGTGATTCCTCATCTCATGGCATTCAGCCAAATAGCTAATTTCAAAAATGGGCCTTTTTTTTGTTCAACTATGGTTTAATGCAGTGTAGTTGACTGGAGACAAATGCTGACACATTCCTTCATCTCACTCTTCCCATACCACTTTTGCTAATAAACAGAAGTTTAATTAGCACCAACTCAAAACCCAGCTGTCTCCTAGCATTACTGTTCTGGCACCTAAAAGCTAAGCTGTGAGCCAGGAAGTTGGACAGTCTCAGAGATGAGGTATCATCTGCAATCAGAACTGGGTTGGTAAGAAGTTGAACAAAATGAGCCGGCTATCCCACTTCTCTCCAACTTTGCTCCGGGTGCCTGTCACCACAAATCAGTGCAACAACATGTCTAACCCATAGTAACGAAGTCCCCCCACACCAAATTATGTTCCATATTTAAGCAGCACTGCTCTTGACTGCGAAGTTACAGTACTTCCTAAATATGACACTTAACTAATGGGGTGATGCCATTTTATTTGGTGTACTGAAATTCTCCTAGTCTATGAAAAACCGAAAACATGTATACACTGCTTCTTTTGGTATCTCAGCTAATTCTTGTTTCATATTTGCCAAATGGTATTGCATTCCTCCAAATTCTACTGGAGAAGCTACTAACACCGTTTTGTTTGGAAATCTGCAACCAAAGATTATGAGACTGCGCTATTCAAACAAGCAAATGTGTAACTTGCTGAGCGATAATGAAGCAATTATCACACTATGGAA
The DNA here is from genome assembly GCF_000696875.1 of Nestor notabilis. Classification (NCBI taxonomy): domain Eukaryota; kingdom Metazoa; phylum Chordata; class Aves; order Psittaciformes; family Psittacidae; genus Nestor; species Nestor notabilis. The sequence continues at coordinate 3,975 of NW_009927783.1, read as the reverse complement.
AGCAGCTGCTAGATAGACTTTGCTACGTAGCAGAATGTGAGATTCCGAATACGCTGTAGTCATTACAGATCAGTGAAGGTTGATTAAGGGCTGCCACATACAAAACAGCAAAAATCAACTTCTCCAGGCTAAAGAACACACATGTAAAATCAAAGGAAACTGAAGATGTGACTTTGTTTCGCTGTTAAGATGCACAATGCCTAGAGAAATCTGCTCTGTGAGTTTCAACATCATAGTTACTCTGATTCTCCAACTCCTGGAGCAGCCACACAGGAGACTGCATCACAACAGCTGTAGGAAATCACACACTGCGGGAGACACTGACAACACAACAAACCAATATGATTAAATGCTGACACTTTATTGAGCCCGAATAGCTGTTTATATAACCTTTCTAACTGTCCACACGAACTCTATACAATCCTGATTGGCAAAGTCCACTAATGCACACACATAAATACATCTCATGATAGGCTTAAGCTTTCAGTACATGTGAAGGCTTTATCAGTCCTAAAGTATGCAGAGTTTCTTGTTACCTAACCGGGAGTTGTTGTCCTCAAGCTAACTCCCTCATTCCACAGCTGCAAATATTCTTTAAATAACCTTATCACTAGGCCTTGGTGCCTAACTCAGACTCTTGCTATTGACATGAGTCCTGGATTGCTCATGTGTCTATTTTTGTTCCAAATAGTCCTCCACAATACACTTCATGATACTTATATTTTGCAAAATAGTAATCCAGTGGCAAGCGAAGAGCCAGCTTCTTCTTACCAGGAATAGGTAATTTTTTCAAATAAATTTTTAAATAGTTTCATGGCTTCAAAGAATTACCATTAAACAACCGTAAGAACTCTAAAGACTGAACTGATGATTAATCAGAGAGTGAAAGAACTTCAAATCCCGTTACTTCTGCACTACCAGAGCACAGAGGTACACATAACATGGCACAAGGCATCATTAACCTGTAACACAAGTTTGCTCATAAATAGCTCATACCCAATGGGTAAGAGTTCCTCTGAAGATACCAACATAAACCATGCAAAACTTGCATCAAGAGACTTGAGAATGACATCATGATATACAATGTACAAAGCATTTACAAGCCTACTAAGAAAAACCCTTGATTAGCAATTCACATAAATTTGGGATCTTCAGCCACCACACAAATCAACATGGCCACAAAAATAAATCCATTTTGGACAATTTGAAAAAAGCTTGAATTCTAACTATGGTGATAATTTATACATGAATGCAGACTAAGTAACAAGAGGTTGCAATACCAAAATACCTACTCGAGTATCTAATGTAGTATTTTCCCCTATGGGTGCATCTTGCGCTGGCAAGCATCCTCTGTAGTACAGAACACATTATGTTCTGTGTTCTGAATCTATCTCAGTATCTTACTGTATCACATTAAAAAATAAAGTGTGCTTAATAAAATAATGTAAGAAATGTAAGTAGGACTATTTCCTTTAATAGCTGTTAATCTTACCTGAATATCCCATAAGAGGGGTATGGCTTCTGCAAACAGACCTACTAGAAGAGAGGGGTGTTTTTCCCACGCATGCGCTATTCAGGCCTCGCACAGAAGAGCTCGTGAGATTCAGTGCGCTAGTGTTTTCTACACAAGAACTTTTGTCCCCAAAATATGATTCTGAAAGGGAGAAAAAAAAAACCCCACAATTTTTATTCAGAAAGCAATACATAAATAACCACTTTGAAAAGTTTATTTTTCTTACTAGAGCGATATCGAAGCATCAACTTTTAACGTCACCGAAGCTCTCCAAAGTATGAAATAAAATAAAAATCAGTCTGTTTTGAAATCAAACTCTTACCAATGTTTATTTTCCACAGTGACATAACTTGCAGCACCAATGAAAACCATTGTTTGCATTGTTAAGACTGAAATACTACAATAGAAGTCACTGTACCACACATAATTTCATATTCTAATGTATCCTACAGTTATGAATGCGGTGTCAGCTCCGACTTACATTTGCCTGTCAGTTTTTAAATCTGTATCTGAAATTGCACATGTTTATGGATTTTATTTACTTATTTTTGAAGCTGAGCATTCTTTTTTTTAATAAAAGAAATCAAAGAACGATGTTCAAAACCTCCTCCGCTTGAGAATGATCTCCCTTTGAATTTATGGGGTTCAGCTCTCAGAAACCATACAATAACCTGGGACGTATTTGTTCTCTGCTGTTTCTTTTATACATGTATCTTCCAATTTATCTCTATTTTTAAGTCCTGCAAAATCTCTCAGATCATTTTTTTGCTCCAACAAATTATTTAAAATATTTTACTTATTTTCAGTTCTCTTGAGATGATTAAACCCAACATAATATCCTTAATCTAGCTTGAATAACTGCTGTAAATTGCATAAAAATTAATTAAAATAGAAACAGTTTTTCCACTTAACAGTTACAAAATTCCAGGTATTAGAGAGACATGCAAGCCCAAATGTTTCTGTTCCTTCTATTAAACTAAAAATTGATCTACAAGACAGAATACTTCAATATTGTCCTCAGATGACCCATTAACTGCATGACATTTCCTCATGGTTGGTACAAAAATACTGACAATATTGTTTGTTTTTTTGTGGGAGTTGTTTGGGTTTTTTAAATCTTACAAAACTGTGACAGCTGAGAAAAACCCTAAAACATCGTTAGTTCAGACTGTTTTGTTTGCGGTTTTTGGTTGGTTTTTAAGAGTGGACAAATCAGCACTGCAATGCATAGAGATTTTTTTTTTTTTTAAATCATTCAGTTAGGTTTTGGCAGAAGTTCACTCAGAAGTTTGGCAGAAAAGACTTTGCTATTATCTTAGAACGTACTGAACCTGGCATAACATGGGAAGAATGTAATTTTAAAGTCCAGACAAACCAAAGCATCTATGGGTATTTTTTAAAAACAGCATGTAACAAGTTATGCCCTACTCAGACTGAAATTCTAAGGTTTGTTTGTTTGTTGTTTGGCATTTTTTAGGACTCATGACTGATCATGTACATAATCCACAACTGCATTGCCTTCCTCCCAGCTGACGTGTAATGGAGATGTACATAGTTCAGAATGCATTTCAGCACGTGTTAAAATAATTTCCAGCTCCTTTTATAGTTTTTTCCACTGGAAAAAATACAGTTCGAACCATTTCTTTTTTGTTTTGTGCCAAAATACAGATTGATGGTAGGATCAAAATCTATGAACTGGCTGGTGCACACATGTTCACCAGTCAGGAGCTGAGGGGCCTCGTCCTCAGGGGGAGCCAGCAGCCCCGGGGTGAACAGCAGCTTGACGTGGAGGATAGCAATAGCAATGTCACGTTTTAGGACCCCAACATCCTTACAACACACGGAGGATAACAGCACTTAAAGCTACAAAAAAACAAACCCAACCAAAAAACCCTAACAAAACCAAACCAACCAACCAATCAAACCCCAAAACAACACAAAAACCCACAAACACCCTCCCCCACCCCAACAATCGAACCAAAAACCAGAAGCCAACCAACCAACCAACCAAAAAAATCAAACCCAAACCCCATACCCACCTGAACACTGTTTAGGTCTCTAGTGAAGCAACACCGTATTGCAATATCAAACTAACTTATTGACCCCACCAGGGAACCGAGATAATGCCATCTATAAATCTTACATAATGAAAATAATGATTTATTTAAAGACGTGTGAAGAACGACTAGCGTTGTTCTGATGGGCTGAAGGGGGCGGGGGGGAGGGAGAGAGAGAGAAAGGTCGCCTAAACGAAGAGATGCTGCTGCCGCCCCTCCTCAGGCAACCACCGCGTGTCACAGCCCTTTCGAAGTCCGACCGAAACAGAGGGCAGGGCGACAGAAGAAAGGGGACAGGACGTGGACAGAGAGGGCAACGCCGCACGCAGCCCCACCTCCTCTTCCGGAGACCGGCGCCTTCACCCCGGCAACCCGGGTGGGAGCGAGGCCTTCCCCGCTGGAGCT
>NW_009927782.1:39416-45017 GCF_000696875.1 Nestor notabilis | reverse complement strand
TGGGTTGGGGCAATCCCAAGCACAGCTACAGACTGGATGGAGAACAGATTTAAAGCAGCCCTGCGGAGAAGGACTTGGGGGTGTTGGTTGCTGAAAGACTGAACATGAGCCAGCTTCAGTGTGCAGTTGCAGCCAAGAAAGTCAACTGTATCCTGGGTTGCATCAAAAGGAATGTGACCAGCAGGTCAAAGGAGGTGATCCTGCTCTGCTCTTGTGAGACCTCATTGGAGTACTGCGTACAGTTCTGGTGTCCTTAACACAAAAAAGACATGGAGCTGTTGAAGCAGGTCCAAAGGAGGGCCAAGAGGATGATAAGAGGGCTGGAGCACCTCCCGTATGAAGATATGCTGAGAAAGTTGGGGCTGTTCAGCCTGGAGAAGAGAAGGCTGCGTGGAGACCTCATAGCAGCCTTCCAGTATCTGAAGGGGGCCTACAAGGATGCTGGGGAGGGACTCTTCATTAGGGACTGTAGTGGTAGGACAAGGGGAAATGGGTTTAAACTTAAACAGGGGAACTTTAAGTTAGATATAAGGAAGAAGTTCTTTACAGTGAGGGTGGTGAGGCACTGGAATAGGTTGCCCAAGGAAGTTGTGAATGCTCCAACCCTGGTGGTGTTCAAGGCCAGGTTGGACAGAGCCCTGGGCAACATGGTTTAGTGTGAGATGTCTCTGCCCATGTCAGGGGGGTTGGAACTAGACAATCTTAAGGTCCTTTCCAACCCTAACTATTCTATGATTCTATGATGTTTTACTTACTTCACAGTTTATTTCATATTAATCAGAATACAGTCCTTTAGATACTTCTAAGAGCAATGAAACTGAAATTAATCATTATGCACCACAATTTGGCTTGCTTCCACAGGAAAATAGATGAGAGTATTCCACCATAGAGCATTTTAAAGGGTTAGGTTTCTACTTCTTTAAAATAAATAAACTCTTGATGTAAAAGGATAGCCTAAGGAAGTACATAAAAAAACACTTCAGTTTTCACCTTCACATCACTGCACAAGAAGTACCTAACCCTACTTTAGAAAAGAAGAAAGGAGGAGGAGGAGAATCTTACACAACTGATAAATTAAGCTTCATACCTTAAACCATTTTTAAATGAATGATTAAGTGATAAATCATTGTAAAATGTGTTGTGGGTGTGATGAGGGGGGTGTAAGTGAATGACAACTGCAGTAAGTACGTTTGTGAAAAACAGGAGTAGAAATAGCTTTATTCCTATCCTTTGTCCCAGTCACAGTGATGTGGTATCAAATAAAAACCATGTAATAACTTTTCTCCTGCAAGAGTCGCTATGTGTACAAAGGCATGTATTTCAGGACACATGGGATTAGTTTTTCATGTTTATCCTATTATTGCTAGAAAAGGCAACTAAGTCCCACAGAGTCACGTTTTAAACTTACAGCTAGCTAACACTTGCAGTATGAGGGGTGAGATACTGACTATAGGGCTTCTGATGAAGTAACAACAGTTGTTAAGCCTATCATCACATTATCATTTTCATACACTATTGAAGCCTCATTAAGTTGAATGACTTTAACCTTAAATTTCTTTGAGAATTTCAAGGAAGAGCCTTTAGACTTGGTCAGCACTCAAATGTTTTCACTCTTATTGACTCCAGGGGAGTTTCTCAGGTTCGTCTAATGCAAGATCTTGGTCCTCAGTTTCAGATTTTTAGATTAAAATAGCAGTATGCACTTATAGACAGCTACGTACAAAGAGTATACACCTGAAATAGCAGAGGTTACTGAATATGCCATTGTTAACCACTGAAAATCTCTGCAAATATGTTTATAAACTTTACATAACATGGAACTTATTTTATAAATTGCCATCCTGTTTTGTTATTTTTATCTATACCACTTTAAAATATACTTTTAACTTCATAGTTGTTTACAAAATTGAATACGTTACAGGCAAATAGATTTTACATTCTATCTTTATAACCTCAGTATAACAGATCTATGGTTTTTCCTAGGCACCATTCAGTCCTAATTCAATTGCTATGATTACTGCACTTCTCAATTGCAGACAGCAAGATTTACTCTGAACTTTAAGATTCTAACATTCGTAAAGTAAAATTCCATGAATCAGAAGGCACAGTGATATATGTTTCAGCTTTCCATAAAACAAGCAGAAAACTAATGAAAGCAGATTCTTGGAACTGCATGGTTTTGGTAAATCTGATTCCCCTCACAGGTGTTACTATGAAGTGAAGAAGCGTATTAACGTATATAATAACAAGTAAAAAGAAGCCAACAAAACTCCAGTAATTAAATTGCAAAACAGTTATTTGCGTATGATAATGTTAGTAAAGGACTTAGTCTTACTTCATTAAGAAAGGTTTGCTTATCATTATTATCACATAATTTCTGCATTATTCAATTCAGATTTTATGTGGGATAATAATATATGACATGACAGTAAATAGCTCTATCTTTACTCAAAATTAATTAACACTGAGAAACAACTCGTTGATTCTGTGATTCTATGATTCTATGACTGTTAGACTTCTCCCAGCTGCTTATAGAATATTTAGTCTGCCTCTTCATCCTGGTCAGGGGTCTGTAACCGACTCCTTCCATGATACCTGCCTTGTTGGCTGTCCCCCTGATTCTTACCCATAAACACGCAACCCTGTCATCATCATCATTAAGTTTTAGACAATCAAAACACCCCCTAACATATAGGGCTACCTCACTGCCTCTCCCTCCTTACCCATCCCTTCTGAAGAGTTTGAGGGAAGAAGTCCTAATCCTACGTGACCTTGGTTTCTAACACATCAATAAACCTTTCATCTTTGCTGCTGCATGAATCTCCATCCCCTGCCTCCACTGAGATGATAGACTGAAGGACCTCACTAGCACATTGTCCCTTAAACACTGGTGTGCTGCCCCCCAAGCTTCTCTCTAACAAGCCTGGTTTTATCCCTTTTCCTCATTCAAATCGAGTTTAAAGCACTTTCAATGAGCCCTGCTAACTCCTGTGCAAAGATCCTTTTCTCCCTTTGAGACAGGTGTACCTTGTATGTTGCCAGCAGGTCTGGTGGTGTGTAAACCGAACCATGATCAAAAAGCCAAAATTCTGCTGGTGGCACCAAGCTCAGAGTCAGGTATTCATCTGTTGGCTCTTCCTGTTTCTTCCCTCATCATTTTCTGCCACTGGAAGGATAGAGAGCACTGCTTGTGCTCCTGATCCCTTAACCAGTCATACCAAGGCCATGAAGTCCCTCTTGATTTCCCTCAGAATTCTTGTAGCAACTTCATCACTGCCTACCTGAAAAATCAATCATGGATAATAATCTGAGGGCTGTACCAGCGTAGGATTAATGATTTAATTTATTTTGAAATCAAGCAAATTAAAGTATCTAAAAATAAAGATCATTCTCAACATACAAATGTAGCGCATCTCCTTGTATCTTGTTTCACCCTTTATCTTGTAAATGTTTGAAACCTTTTACAGAATTCGTCCTTCCACTAAGTTGAGTTGACTGTGAAGGAGATTAGGACAAGAAATGAACAGAGGAAGCAAATATTTTTGTGCTGCCTTTAGTCAGCTGAAGGGGAAACGGGCACTTTTGTAATTAGGTCTCCTGATACGTTAAAAATTGACTGGAGAAGGTAACCTTGACTTACTATTTGTGACCAAAGTACTACGTATATTTACAGTTCTGTAATTATAATTTTCTTTGGTGTTTAAACCTTGTGATAAGGACAGTGTAACTCTCCTGAGTTCATGGAATACTTAGTCCAGAAATGACTTTCACCCTGCTTTATTTACCTTACAGTGCTGTCTTATCTCTTGTGTGTAGAACCTCTACAATTCCCTTGAAAGCACATACAAAACTCTGGGTTTACGATCTGAAAGTGTAGATATATTACTACAGATATGACAGACTTCTTAGGCTTACACTTCATGTTCTTCCCTTTTTTCTCTCTTTTTTTTTTTTTTTTAGAATAAAAAGCCATCTAGTTAAGCAGCTTAGAATGCATTGATGTGAAAAATCCCTCAGAATTCAGTAATGATGTGTTCGTCTTTCTGTACATCTGCTCAAATTCCAAGTCACGATGAAGAACCTATAAAAATTTCAAGTCAGTGGGAGAGAAAGTCACAGTCACAAGTGTTAAAACACTGCTGAATCAGTGTTTCTACTACAGAATTTTTATGGATAAGGAAGCATAGGAGTTATAGTTCCAATTTTCTAACTGAGATGTGGGAATGCATGGGTGACAAATATAACCAAGGAGGCAGACCTGGCCTGTTTCCTGTAGTTTGTTTTCTTTATGTTTGTTGAAACCTCACAAAGAAGGAAGGGTGAACCTGGCCTTTGCTGATGTCAATTGAAAGTTTTGCCATTTACTTAGAAGGTTCAGAGTTATCTTTCTACTCTTTTTGGTTTTAACAGAATCTTTCCAGTTAGGAATCAAACCCTTTCTTTTTGTGTCTGAAGATGGCCTTAGGCAGTAAGAGAAGAGATCCATACTACTCATTAATTTATGGGATCTGTTGATCTTGAAACCAATATATAAAACTTTAAAGTGGGCATTACTTTTGACTTGTGTAGCTGTCAGGAAGTAAAAGCAAGAAGTTGCTATGGGGAAGAAGATGGCTCTCAGTGAGAAGAAAAAGAATGGAAGAGTGTAGAAAAATAAAAATAAAATCCAATAATTTAGTTCTCAGAACAGCATATTTTTACTGCAGTGTTGAGCCTTAAAATATTTTCCTTTCCAACCTTTCCAATATATTTCCTAGAATTTGGTATACAACTCTTAATTTTTTCTTTTTTTTTTTCCAGTAATTTTCCAAGAATAATCAAATCAATTTTAAATGCTAAAAATAAAATAGGTTATGTGTTAAATCCCAGGTCATATTCTTTCTCTGTGGCTAGGCAAGCCTTCAACTGATATCACTGACTGCTCCTTTCTTTGTTGAGGAATATATCTCTACATCATCCTAAATACATACCCAATTCACAAGCTATGGCTGAACTGACATACATGGGTCTGTAAAATGAATATTTGTACTACTGGGCAATGAAGTAGGGAATGAAATTCACAACATCAAGCTGCAAAGCCTTTGAAGACATGAAAAAGTCAACTGATCATTAGATCAAATTCTCAGCATCTCTTTCAAAATATAGCCTCACAAGAGGGTGTAGCACTGTACTGCTAGTCTCAGGTTGGAAGGTAGACTGACACTGGATTCATCCATGAAGTTTTCTTCTGACCTACAGTACTGCAGTGATACTGGGCAGAGCAACTGATGCAGGAACTTGATGCTTTACCTCAGGTACGTTTAGTGAACCAGAAGAACCCATGGTGCTTGGAGAACTGTCTCCTATAGGAATAACTGTGGTCATCTTTAGCTTTTGTTATTTTCACCTTATTTATCATGCTTGACACTTCTTGTTACAGAGAGTTTCTTTAGACATTGGCAAAGAGAGATGAGTATTTATAGTGCAAATAAACACAGAAAGAAATATTCTAAGAATAAAAGATTCACTTTGTCCTTGGTATGATTGTTATAGTGAAATAGAATATACATATTTAAGATACTTTTCTCCACAGAAAGTCTCAACAAGAACCCCAAAATCTCA
>NW_009927782.1:32578-39397 GCF_000696875.1 Nestor notabilis | reverse complement strand
CAGCAGGAAATAAAACACAATTAATAAATAAAATATATAGGAGTCCTTACAACATTTTAACTGTCACACTACAGTTCTGCTGTGTTAAATGGATTACAACTAGGGAGAAAACAATTATTCAAGAAAAGACCCCCATAGGTAAATAAATAGCTAAAGATTTGCTAAGGGGCAATGTTGAAATCAGCAAATAAATTCTTCCTAATGCTAACCTCAAAAATTGCTTTTAAATCTGCACAGGAATCTTATGCAAAATATATACAAATGGAAGAACTATGGTGAGATTAACGATATGTGATTTTTCTTTACGGAATGGACATTGTTCAGAAGAACCAGCTGATACACTGGAGTAGGAAGCAACATATTTTAAATTGCCCAAGTTGCCATAAAGGATAATAAATGTTGTCTAAGGCACACCCATACATAGATCATTTGTTTGTTTAAAACATTACTTTTCTCCGGAATTTTGTATCTGTTGTTAAAGAAAGTGATACTTCATTTGAACAAGGCTGGCTGACTGTTAAATACCACTGCTCAGAGATATCCAGGGCAAAATACATTGTTGCCTTATCTGCAAGGTAAGATGGTTGCATACATGTGAAACCGTATTCAGCAACCCCATCTACAACTGAGAAAACTATGGAATACAATTTTATGAGAGATAAGGAATGAAAAACTAACAACTTAAACCACAAAACCCAAATACTTTATGTAAACTAAATATCTTTGTTGCCCAGTTTACTTCTATGTTCGCTAATTTACTTCTTGTTCCCTAATTTTCACTGCTACACAAATCTCAGTTCATTCCTAAGTTCCTAGAGTAATTTTTTTTTCCCCAAAAAAAGAAAACCTGTGTATAATTCCAATGATAGCTTGCTCCAGGGACCATTCACATGGACACAACTAAATCACATTTGCTTTCTTTGCCCTACCACAGTCCTCTAACATGCTTCCCACAGGTTCCTACCTGCAAGCATTCTTGCCTGTCTTCAGGCTGTATCAAAGGAGAGGCCACCCTCACACCCTCTTTTGTGCTTTGAAATTCTCATGCTGAGGATTTCAGCACACTGTTTATACTATTTCAGACACCCTGAATTGAGACAGCACACAAGAAACGATTGCTTTGTCTTACAGTGATACAGGCATTACAGAGAGGGAGGACTAGAAAGTGTAGCAGCTGATATCGTAGTTCTGCTACCTGCTCTGTTTAGATGTAAATATTCATGCTTGTACTCCACATCATTGTAGTCAACACCTCAGCTTCATGCACTCAGAGAAAGATAACAAAACAAAACAAGCACGTAAAACCCAAGGTCTACTGCATTGCACTGCAGCTGGGATTTATAAGACGTTGGAGGTAAATTTCACCGTTGTCTATATCCCAATGGTAGGTAAGGAGGGTATGTCTATAAGCACCTACAAACACAGAGACAATGTAAATTTACCAATCCCATCCTCAAGGCATCTATAAAACTATCAGCTGAAGGGGGCATGAAGTATATCAGGCCTGGTTTCTCCAGGCCCTTTCACTTTTAGGAACAGTAACTGTCTCATCACTGAAGGAATGCTAAAATGTGACATGCTGCAAAGAGACACGTAAGTAGCCCAGGTAGAAATGATTCACCTGACTTTTAAGGGTATGCATACAATTAGACATGGAGTTCACTATAATGGAAGAGTATCACGACAGAATTAAGAAGATGAAAGCCTATAGACTGTCTGGCACCAGTCTGAATCTGCAAACAAAAGATGACTGGCATTTGGTAGTATGAGCATGATGAGTAAATCTTTCCCTTGCTATTCCTTGATAACTCTGTGCCATCTACGGGACAGCTTTCATCCCTCAGTGTAGACCATGGCAAAACTCACAAAATAATTCCCAAAGTTTAAATGGAGTGTTACTTGGTTTTGTGCCTCTCCCTTCACTAAGGACTGCACTATCTGACATACCCCCCAGATCAGCCTTTTATGATACCAGCACCCCCAGGACAGTGACCACATTGAACATTAACAGAAGCACTTTTACTGCTGCATGTCCTGACCATGAGTCTGTTGCCCAGTATCTGCAATGCTGTTTCTCACAGATAATGAGTCACACAGAACAAACTAAAGGAACACAAGTATTGATAGCAAAAATGAAACACAACAATCAGAAAATAAACCATGTAAAGGTAATGACCAAGTGTCTACTACCAAACTGGAAACTCTAGGGGCATGGTCAGTCTCTTTAAATACCTTCAGTACAATAATAAATAAAGGAATAAAGGGACATATTTAGTCTAGAAAATGGTAAGGACTGGGTGCGTTTGCCAAAAGCAAAGAACAGGAAAGTGGTGGCAGTAAAAAAGATCTTAAAATGAATGGTTGCAGAAATAAGCTCCTCAAGCGCATTTGGTCAATGCACTGTCATTGCAGATGCTACTGCGAAGGCTGGATAAATCATTAGTTGGAATGATATGACATAGTTCTGCAAGGGGCAGAGCAGCTGCCAGTCCGATGGTTTTTAGCATTAGTATTGCACAAATAATATCATACATACAACTCACTTGTCCCTAAGTTTCACATTTTCATTGTAACACAGGTCTAATAAAGACCAAGATGGGAGAGGCACTATTAATTTCAATGTCCAGCCTTTTATGTTTTGAATGTCTCAAGAATAAACTATATTTTTAACATCTTATTTAACTATTGCTGAGACTCTAATTTTACATTAAAATTTTACAGTTGAAATATTTGTCATCACCAGCTAAACTGATGTTAACTACAAATGTCATTTTTTGAAAGTAACTTTTCAGAGCATGTCCTTTTCTTATGAAGTTACTGTCTTTGACAAGATTTATTTTTCTTTTTTTTTTTAAATTCTTTTGAGAGATACGGCAAAGAATGACCGTAGAAGTATAAACTGTTAAGGAGCAGACATCAAGAAAGAAGCCATTTTCTTCTCTCATGAGCAAAAATTAGCAGACGAAGCATTATTTAAACAATAATTTTTAAAATTAAACAAAGAGCAGAGAAATTTGAATCCACTGAGGTCCTGAACAGCTCATGCAAATTCCTTATTCCAAAGAAAATTGTAAAATTCCTTTGACACTAGCAAGATCCGGATTTCATTAAATTTCATGGACATCAGCTCCCATTAGTACACAGATTAAAATGATAGGATTAAATAAACAAAAACATATTGTGTAATGTTACAAATTTATGCTCCTACTAACACCTAAATCCATTATGTCTGATAAGCTATTAAACAGATCTAACCAATATTTAATGTCTGTGCAGAAAGAAAGTGCAATGTCAAATGCACTTTCTTGGTTACAGTGATAAGAAATCACATGCAATAGGGATCAAATGAACATGTTCATATGCCAAACCATTATCACATAACAACAAAGGTAACACAACTACCTGCAATGTAACTGCTGTGTTACTACGAACAAAGCTTATTTACAAGCTCCAGAGAGATGAATTCTGATACCAGCAGCTAATAACTAGCAGTACAATATCACAATACAACTGGGCTAGCTAGGATTATTGAAGAAGACCATGTTTGGGGAATTTTTGCAAACATGATAGATGAGGTTTGCTTTCTTTCTACTAAACATGTGGACCTATATTGCCTTCAAAGCAATATTTTCTTCACTACATTTCTTACTGTGCAGTGTCCAGAATATAGCAAGAACCAATATTTTACTCTTCTCAAATATTATATTATAATCACTTCTCAACAAGGTAATTTAGGAAGACCTGGGAAATAATTGTCCCCAAATGTTCTGCTCTAGTAGTCATTATATAACTATATTAATATTGTTTACTAAAGAAAAACTCATTTTCTTCTCTGTGTAGAGGTTGCAAACAGTTGTCCTACTATCTTGCATCAGATTTCAATGTTTGTGTCTTTATATGATCCAGATACTTCATTACAGGCATAAAACATTAACCTTGTGTCACATGAAGCATTTGTTACAATCTGTTTTCCTAAATACATTCTAGAAATGTATTAACATGTGTTAACAAAACTGTATGGCACCTAGATACTGAAAATACATAATGTATGCCAGATATGGTAAACTTGTGACTTTAGACTGATATTTATGTGAAATTAAAAATGCTATGAAAAAGTAACTTTATGGGTGTTCTTATTTCCATCCATAGGGGTCTTACCTTAAAATGATTGTGTACATAGAAAGTGAATTAGCATTGGTGATTCTATCTGGTGATTAATTTAGCATGTGGGGTTTTGGGTTTTTTTGGGTTTTTTTCAGGTTTTTTTCAGGTACAGCTTCCAGAAACCCCCCACTATTTCATGCAGTAAATATTCTAAAGCATGCTTTTTGCTTTCAATATAAGGAGCTCAAATTGGCTTCTATCAATCATCCCTTACCTGCTTTGTGTTGCCTGATACGTACATGAATACGTGCACAGCTCCCATTGTGCTGGAGAAAAACAGCACTGAAAATATTATTCACAGCATTCAGCAATTTGGATAGACATGCACCAAAGAGATTACAGCCTACAAGGGTACTAGCCAAGAGGGTCCTTAAGGGACATGTTGTGTCTACTGCCCAAGGAAGTTGTGAATGCTCCAACCCTGGAGGTGTTCAAGGCCAGGCTGGACAGAGCCTTGAGTGACATAGTTTAGTGTGTGGTGTCCCTGCTCATGGCAGGGGAGTTGGAACTAGATGATCTTAAGGTCCTTTCCAACCCTAACTCTTCTATGATTCTGTGATTCTACTGCACAACAGGGAAGGGAAGGGAAGGGAAGGGAAGGGAAGGGAAGGGAAGGAAAGGAAAGGAAAGGAAAGGAAAGGAAAGGAAAGGAAAGGAAAGGAAAGGAAAGGAAAGGAAAGGAAAGGAAAGGAAAGGAAAGGAAAGGAAAGGAAAGGAAAGGAAAGGAAAGGAAAGGAAAGGAAAGGAAAGGAAAGGAAAGGAAAGGAAAGGAAAGGAAAGGAAAGGAAAGGAAAGGAAAGGAAAGGAAAGGAAAGGAAAGGAAAGGAAAGGAAAGGAAAGGAAAGGAAAGGAAAGGAAAGGAAAGGAAAGGAAAGGAAAGGAAAGGAAAGGAAAGGAAAGGAAAGGAAAGGAAAGGAAAGGAAAGGAAAGGAAAGGAAAGGAAAGGAAAGGAAAGGAAAGGAAAGGAAAGGAAAGGAAAGGTAAAAGAAGAGAACAAATAATGTAAAGGCAATCACTTGCCACCTCCCAAGGGTAAACAGATGCCCAGGCAGCTCCCAAGCAAAAGGCAGCTGACCCTCCTGAAACCTCCTTTCTTCCCTTTTATTTCCAAGCACAATGTTACACGGTATTAAGTATCTATTTGGCTAATTAAGGTTATCTGCATGGCTGTGCCAACTCCCAAATTACCGTGCACCCCCCTCCCAGTGTATTCACTGGGGAAGCAGAGTGAAGAGCAGAGTGAGAAGCAAAGGTGGCCTTGATGCATTCAAATGGTATTCAACAAAATCTAGAATATTAGTGTCTTATCAGTATTGTTTTGGTCAGAAACCTGAAACACAGCACCATATGAGTGATATGAAGAAAATTAACTCTAGCATAGTCATGCCCAGTATGCATACATAATATTAAGAGTTAATAATGTAAATTAATTTAAAGCAGAAGATACTATTGGGTATTCCCCTTCAACATCAGTAAAGCTTCCATTTTAAACAGGAATTTCAAGGCTATATTTAACAAATTTTCCATCGACCTTCAGATTTTAAAATGTCCGAAATCAAACTCAAGTTCAGTCCTTTTTGTGCGGTGCTGGGAAGTGGGGAGGCAAAGAAAAGCCCTGTAGACACAGACCAACTGTAGCTTGAATGCATTTTTAAGTTGAATTTTTACAGATTAATAAATCACTGAAAGAAGCACAATTTAATATTTTAATCTTAGCCATCATGTCTGCTAGCCTCCCTTTATGATGTCTCTAAACTATGCACAGAATGCAATACTTACTCTGAATGTTCTCTAGTGTTGTACTGCATAAATTATCAACTTAGGTTGATAGCTGTCACACAGAAATAAAGATAACGCACTATATACTTTAATTAATACATTTATTAAATGAAAATTACGAGATTATCAACTAAATTAAAAAGCTAACCTATAATTATAATAGCTTTAAATGGTAATTTAAATATATAATAATTGATGAAAAGCTTAATCAGGAATATAAAAAGAATTTCAGCTTTTATTTTTTTTTTTTTTTTGCTTTCATAGTTCTTTAATGATAAAAGGAGGTCAAATGATCTGGCTTTTCAACAATGTTCATGTAAAAGTTACATGTAATTAATGTGTAATTAAAGAATGATGAAATGAACTTTTAGCTTTGCAGGGCACTTATATGGCTCCCAAGAGAAAAAATTAGGGGAGTGAAAGCCAAGGGCTTTATGCCAGCATGGAGATAGATTATTAATAATAAGAAGAGTAATAAGCAATGAATAAACTAACAAAACATGATTTAAAAAAAAAAAAAATTAATGGAATTTATCAAGAAATTTTCTGTCAAAGCTGGCACATCTGACTTACATATCTGACCGGTGCAGATTCCTATTATATGTGGTATCATGCACCTTTGTAAGAGCAGCTAAATCAAGCTTACTTACTATGGCTAGATCTCCACTGACTATAATAGGAGCTTTCACACCTGTCTGTTGTTGGCACCAGATTTAAAGAACTTGGTGTTTTTCACGTATGTATACATACTTTTAGAGGTTTCTATTTCCTATGAATTGTAATCTTTGGGTTTGTTCCTCAAAATCCTTTCATGAGTTCAGTTGGCAGCAACATGGGATAGAGAACTGTATGGAACATTGCCACTCCTGGCTTGAT
>NW_009927782.1:21231-32547 GCF_000696875.1 Nestor notabilis | reverse complement strand
ATTCCTGCTCTTTGTCATTATATGTTTAAGAAAGATACAATTAAGTTTGTTCCCTTAGAAACACCAAATTCCTCATTTCCATCCAGAATGTTCTTAACTGTCACTTTTTACATGAAGACAAGACAGAGGATCATTAACCACAGGTAAAAATAATAATTTTAAAAAGTTATACAAAAATAAAAAAATTCCTAGGAATCACAAACTCAGTGACAATTACAGTGTAAGTGATTGAAACACTTAAAGATCAGTCAATAAGACAGCAACATTTTTTCTTACAGGTTTCTTATACAGTTATATAAGTCCCAACTAGTCACATTACATATATTAAAATAAAAAAAAAATGGAAAAAAAATCCACTTTATGCTTAGAAACTTGAAGCATTATGAAATGCAGCAACTAAAATAAGTAAACGACTTTGAGATGTTCCAGGGGAAATATCATTATAACAATCAGAGCTAGCAATTATGTTGTTGAATAATACTATTAAGCAGCTTGTGAGCTAAATAATGTATGAATTTATCAAGGAACCTTTTTTAAAAAAAAAGAATATAGAAGCTCAGGAAGATGCAGTCCTTTGGAAGATCCAGAGAAAGAGCTTCATTTAGCTTTTAACATTTTGCATGTTTAGTATGACAATAGTCAGGTATTTGGATTATTTGAGAGGTCCTACTTGTATCTCAAATTTTTAAAAGTAGTAAATGATACTAATGAATGTGTTTGGCATTTACACAGAGAAATTAATTCATTCTGTCTACTGTAGTCTCTATTTTTGTCTTAAAGATTAAAAAGAGATCAGTACCTCCAGCTGAGCTTTCAATGACCCTGGATGAAAAAACAGGACAGCAAAGAGCTATATTCATAACCTTTAGATTCCTGTATTTACGCATCAGTGAAACATACTTTGCCAGAGAAGGAATTAGACTTGAAACTGCCTCTTAAGGAAGGGATAGAGAAATCCATTAAGTCTCGGCTGGATTCCTTGATGTTTCAGGGAATGTCAACAAATTAGCTTTTATTATTTGTGCCTCAAACAATTACAAGCTCAGTGATGTTTAGAATAGAACCTAGTGAACTGAAAAAGCAAATCACAAAAGAACAATTTAAAAGAAAATATTTAAGATGATAGTGTAATTAAAATAGAATTAAAATACACATAGCAATGCTTTAATCTCAAGGCTCTTTTAGTTCAACATCTATTTCAGAAAGAGCGACTTCATCTCATTTGTGGGGAGAGGGAAGAAAGAAAAGAAACGTTGATGGAGGTTTTAATTCTTTACTTTGAAAAAGCAAATGAGTGTTTAACAGCTTCCTTTTGGCAACCAATTCAAAAAATAGTGAACTAAAAATATGATTAGCTTCCTTTAACTGCTGTCACCCAGGTTTTAAATCTTGCATTAATCTTTTTCCCTCAGTTTTAAAATCAAGTCAGCTGTGTCTCCTGAATTCAAGCTGAGAACATATTTGAACATGCCTTAGAAGGCAGCATCTGCTAGTCCTACTCTCTTCCAGCACAGGGTGCCAAACTTATGATCAGAAAGAAATTAAGCAAAATGCACTTTGTGTATAGAAGGAGTAATTTTAGCTTTCTTTCATTAGCTTTAGACTTTCCACTGTTCATTTCTTTTTAATGGCTTGCCTATCTGTTATGAGATTGCAAATAACAAGCTTACTTATTCACATCCTCTGCACTGCTTGTTTCCTTTTTTCTTTCTCTTGTATTGCTTTTTAACTATCTCTCTTCTTTTTTTTTTAATATTCCAAATATTTTCTTTCTTTTTTTTTTTTAACTCAGCCTTTGTGAAAAAATCAGAAAAGGAAATAATATATTGTCTTACATACTATAGCTTTATAGTGACACAGCATGACAAACTTCTGGAGACAAATCACAATCCTAAATGACAAATTCTTGTCAAAATACTTCCAAAATTACTTCAAAGTAGGATTTATTGCATGTTTAAAACACATAGGACTCCAAAATGTCTTAATATATGAGGAAACCACTATCTGTAGTCAGGAAAAATTAACTATTATGTATAATAAAATGTTAAATAGCAGCACATGAAAGAGAATAAAAAATAAAGGAAAACCTACCAACCTAACCTTTCAAATTTCATTACTGTTAAACTCTATAGGAGTATTAATCATGCACTTAAAAATCACTGAAACACCATACTGCATACAGCATTAATAAAAAGGACATATTTGATTATTTTTGTTCTTATTTATTGGGAAGATGTTTGTAAAAGTACAGACTGCTGAACATGAACATATGAATATAAGAACGACTAGTAGTACATAAGATTTTTTTAGGATTTGTATTTAAAGCATGTGTTCAAGCTTGTATGTTTATTGAAGCATAGCCAGTGCCTATAAATATGCATATTATTTGAACTACTTGAGCTCCTCATCTGACAAATAAAAAAGATTATCATGTGGTTCATAAGTGAAGCATTCAATCAGACACTTCTTTTACTCCAGGTTAAATTACAAAATATTTGTATTGTGGGTGGATAATAATTGTAATATTCAAAATGGTTACACAAAAAATAATCGAAGGAATAACATTTGAGTTGAATATTTCAGATACAATTAAAAAGTGTCAGTTACCCATGAGTTTTAGCTATGGAATAGTAATTGAAATGTTCTTGGAGAAAGAGGTAATCTAATGTTTTCCAAATTGTTACTTCATCGCTGATAGTGCTACAAGCTGTAAAAAGAGCAACAAACAAATCCCTGTATTTTTCTGTGGTGGACATTAAGAAAAACTATCACAGTTGAAGAAGCTGTTGAATGACTGTGTGGGAGGTTTTATCAAAGGCAACAATATTCTGAATAAAGGTCTTATCATATACATGCTTCTGTATCATAGTAATCGGTTTCTTATCACATTAGCCAACTCCCCTCTCCCTAGTAGCATAGAAAAATGAATAATATGTTAAAACATTGATAATACTTTAAGACTTACTAACAACTTTCAGGAGATTAGCTTCCTCCTTTTTCACCAGCACAGTGGAGCACTCAAATCATATATTGTCAAGTATATTAGTTTAAATGAAATCATTAAGACAAAAGGCAGGCCAAAGATAGGATATAAAGGTCTCACTGTTTAAGTAACTTCCTAAGGATACAGGCTTGTATTTTATTACAGTAGATCACAGAAGGCATTTCTACTGGCAATATTCCCTTCATATCATTAATATGATGATGATTACATTTCGTGTAACAGTCAAATGAAAGGCAGTCTTAGCATTCTCTCTTCACAGTGCAGCCACTGTAATAACTCAGGTTCCTGGAACACATCTATTGATGCATGACTACTGCACAAAGGGGTCATGATGTCCTCAGTCCTTTTCCTGTATTTCCAGTTGGTTGCTCTCTACTAACTAACATACTGGCATTTTATATTAATTAAGGAGTATGCTGGAGCTGATACAGTCACTGACAAAGGAGATAAACGTGGCTTTACAGTTGTGGTTTATTCATCTAGATAAGAAAAAAATCCAAGTTGGGTTAACACAAATTTAAAATGAAACAACATTTTTTAAAAGATAGAAGTTGCCGTATTTCCTCACACAGACACATCTCTATTTATTAGGAAAGTTGAGGGGAAATTTCCAAAGAGGGAGTTCTCATAACTGAATATGCAGAATGCTTTATGTCATTCATAACGCAAACGGCGCATAATGCAAATGGCCTCCTGCTCTCCTTTAGGGAATGCAGTGCTGTTTACCTGGGGATCCAGCAGAGCACTGGAAGGGTGACCATAGCATGAAACAGCAGATGGATATGAGAAAATATGTATGCATCAGTGCTCACTGTTTTATTACTGGGAATTATCAGTATTTTAATAAAACCAGCTATAGATATTAGGAGCACTGTAATTTGACAAATAATAACTTTGGTTTTATTTTGACTAGACAGTTCAAATACAGATTAAACAATCAGTAAATTCCTAGTGCTTCATAAGGTGCATTTCCTTAATCAAAACATTTCACAGGGGATAGCACGTGTCCACAGAGGAATTTTCTATAGAATGCCTATTGCCATTAGCGTGTACACCAAATTTATTTATCGAAGCATAAGTTCCACACAGGTACCCCTCTACCTATGATGTATCCATGGGATGATCTGTATTCAACTTTGGAATCTGCAGACAAGACTGCTATCTGCTATTACCTGCATTAGCATGCAGGCCAGAAAGGTGTAAAATGAACCTAAAGGCTTTCTCTATGGGCTTCAGATTTTTCTGAAAATTTGGGAAAGCTGGGAATGTGTTCATGGGGGGACAGTCAGGGCTTTTACTCAGATGTCACATGGAAATGGCTAGCACTGCTGAGTTAGTTCAGAAAGAAGCAATGAATCAGATATCCACAACTGGCATAGTTTACATTCCTTTAGGAAAAAGAGTATATAAAATGACAGCTATGATTTTCTAAAGCGCAGTCCGGACTCAGCTCTCTAACCCTGAATAGCAAGAACTGCACTTCTTCTTTCTAGAGGCAAAATTTCACTGCAGTATTTCTTCAGCAGAAGCTGTAATAGAAGTATAGTGTTGTATAGGGTTGCAGATAGAACTACAGTCTTGAAAACCGTGGCAGTGACCCATTATCTAAAGTTTCAATTCTAAATTTATTTCTTTTTTTTTAGTCAGATGTGTTGAGAAATCTTTTCTGTAGCATTCCAACCTCCTGACTGTAGCTATAACAGGACAGATAAATCTTAATACATAATAAACCACCTATGATTCCCTCGCTTTCAAATACATAATATTTGAATATGAAAGAAAGCAGAACTGTACCTTAACACACATTTTAGGCATGACTTACATTATGGTGCCCCAGATTTCCTACTTAAATAAGTTTATACTGCCTTTGTTTTCCTCCAGTTAGATCAGGTTTGTTAATTTTGGGTTTAACATTTATTTTCCTAAGAAAAACACCCTGAAGCAGGAGTTGCAACAAATGCTAAGAGCTACTCCCTAGCAGTAACCTGGAAATCAATAGATAAAAAACCAGAACACAAACTCCCCCCCAAAAAACCTCCAGTAAACAACTAAAACCAACCACCCCAAAAAATAAAATAGAAATAAAATAAGCAACTTCTCAATTTATATCAGTAGCAACACACTTAGAAAGAGGCTGAGCTGAAGATTAAAATTATATAATCATGGAAAATAAGCATGTAACCTGTAATCTTTCTACTGTGATATGAGAACATTTGTCTTGACTAGTACTACAGGTCCCATTTCTAAGAAGGAAAGATAACAGATATACAAACATACACCTATGCATACACTTAACATAATCTATATTATGTGGTTTATATATGAATTCATAAATATTTAAACGTTTATGTTCTACTAACAACAATGGTTTATTTTCATATTGTCAAATGACAGTATTGTATAAATCTATTACTGCTCACATATCATTTCTGTAATGTAACCATCCTTTAAAACTGAAAGCAACAGAGGTATGGAAAGGACAAAAAATTAACTAATGTAACTTTTAATAGGCCATGTATTTAGACAAATCTGGTAAGAAAATAAGAGTAATAGTTAAAAAGGTAAATAATTAAATGTATAGTTTTAGCTTTAATTTTATTTTTTTTTAAGAATTACATGTATTTCACTAAGAGAAAATCAAAGGTACTATGTTTTCATTAACATGTACTCTAAACCCTTGCCCTCAGGACCACACCTTGCTGAGGTCACTATACTTGGCTACCCCAGCCATTTTCTACTGTTAATCTAATTTCTCTGTAAAGAATCAGCACAGTATTTGGTCCTGTTACAGTCTTTCTGAGGGGGCTAGGACTCCCCATCTGTTTCCAGGTGACTAGTCAAAACATTAGACCATTGAGACAGCACGAGTACGATTAATCTTATCTACTTGAAACAAAACTACAATGTAGGCAACAAAGCTAATCAGTCTAATTTCCCTTATAATCAATGCAGAGAAACCAATGCTGTTAGCATGAAATGTATTTGATCTCTTAGATATCTCCTTTAGGATAAGACGAATTATGCCTAGATTTGCCTTCTTTTTCTTAATCAGAGTTCAGACCTAGATGCTGCCTGTAAGATAAATACTATTCCTTTTACTCTGTAAGTGTACCTTCTTCATTTTTTTTGCCATATTGATTTACATAAAACGAAGGATTTAGAGTACTCACTCCTGATAAAGAATAAAGATCCTGTTCCAGTGCCTATTTAATAAAAAGTTTAAAGAGGGACAACCACAATGAGACTAAGAAACCCAAGTCAGAAAAGTCAATAAATGGATTTATTTTACTTACTCCAGAGAGACAGGTCCGAGTGATTGCTTAGCCTCATTCATGACAATTTTGAAAAAGCAGTTGTTACTCATTCTTTGAAAGTATAGTAGTACTCCGAAAAATGACTCTGCTGAGGTAAACAGGTCTTGCTTTCTTCTTGAAGAGTTTCAAAAGTCTTAGTTTTATTAGATCACAAAACTTAAAACTTCTTCACAAAATAGAAAAATAATTTCCCATTTTGCTGGTTTTGGCTGGGATAGAGTTAATTTTAGTCACAGGTATGAGGCTATGTTTTGGATTTGTGCTGGAAACAGTGATACTTTAGTTATTGGTGAGCAGCACTTACACAGAGTCAAGGCCTTTTCTGCTTCTCACACCATCCCACCAGCGAGTAGGCTGGGGGTGCAGAAGAAGCTGGGAGGGGACACAGCCGGGAGAGCTGACCCCAACTGGCCGAAAGGATGTTCCATACCATATGGCATCATGCTCAGCATATAAGTCTGGGGGAAGAAAGAAGGGAGGGACATTCGGAGTGATGGCATTTGTTTTCCCTGGTGACTTCTACATGTGATAGAGCTCTCCTCTCCTGGAGATGGCTGAACACCTGCCTGATGATGGAACGTGGTTGTCTCTTCCTCAGGGACTGCAGTGACAGGACAAGGGGTAATGGCTTCAAATTGAAACAGGGGAGATTTAGGCTAGATATAAGAAAGAAATTCTTTACTGTGAGAGAGGTGAGGCACTGGAACAGGTTGCCCAAAGTTGTGAATGCTCTGATTCTGGCAATGTTCAAGGCCAGTTTGGACAGGGCCTTGAGCGACCTGGTCTAGTTGGAGGTGTCCCTGCCCATTGCAGGGGGAGTAGAATTAGATGATCTTCCAACCCTAACCAGTCTATGTTTCTATGAATGAATTCCTTGTTTTCCTTTGCTTGCATGCACAGCTTTTAATTATCTATTAAACTGTCTTTATCCCAACCCACGAGTTTCCACTTTTACTCTTCTGATTCTCTCCCTCATCCTTTTGGCAGGACTGAGTGAGTGGTTGTGTAGCACTTAGTTGTCTGCTGGGGTTAAACCACAACACCCATTCAAACAGGAGATCAAAAAAGATTTTAAGAAAACAACAAGTGTGTCTCACAGTAAAGTTAAATAACTGCTATAGTTTCATCTTTGTCATTTAGAAAGTAAATTCAATCCGTGTAACTCCTTCATCCAAACCTATGACAACAGAAACATACCAAGGTCCTAGTTTGTCCCTTTGAGCAAGATGGAAGTCAAAGCATTGGAGCTAACTATATAAATGAGAGAAGATAAATGTATTAACTGATATTTAAGCTGACTTTGACTGCCAAGAAACAACATAAGAAGATTCTCACTCTGGGTCTGCCTTGGCTTAATGTCAAATGTGAACACAGAGCCAAGCTAGCCACAGGTGTTGAACTCTAATTTAACTTTATCTTTCATTACACTCCTCACCACATTGCAGCCAAAACAATAGACCTGCCAAAACCTCAGCTGGAACCAAAAAGGCTCTTAATTGGCCACCAAGGCTGAAGACAAAAAGAAAGAAACCCTGTTTTATTCTCCATTGGGAAACAGAGTCTAATATTATAAAGTCTAACAGTGATTTCCAGAATCCCTCTATGGTTTTGGCTTCCAGTGTATCAGTACTTCCTCTCTTCTTTCAAATCATTAAACTAAGCAAAATGTTTCCTTCTTTGCTTTTTATTTATACAAAAGCCAGGAAAAGAACTATGTTAATAGAGTCAATATTAATCCAGTCACACACACACACACACACACACAAACACACACACACACACACACACACTAAAGCAAAAAGCAGCCCCAAAACCAACCCTAGTGCTAGCATGGATTTAGTATATGGCTATGCTAACAATGATCTGTTCCCTGTCATTCCCAACAGCTTTCCATCCAAGCCTGGTATTAATATTCCAATCTGTTCTACAGAGAAAACTATAAGCCACCGAATACTTAAACCAGTGGCCTGTGCTTTTTTAAAAGTTGCTGGGGCAATATCAGACAAAGAACAAGCAGTTAACCACCAAGTTAGTTGGTAATTTGTGAAGATGCGTAAGTGCAAGATTCATTCATCTAGGTTAGTTTTCCAAAAGCAAGTTGAGCATATCATCCATGCTGCCTTTATAGTTAAAGGAAATAAAAAGACACTCTAAAATTTAACTCCATTTTAAGATGGAGTTAAATCACTGTCTGAAGATACCTATCTCCCTTGTCTATAGAAACAGCCTGTGAGAATAGCTTGACAGAGGCAGCTAATTGCTAAGTATCTATGTAACTGAGTTCACCAGTAACTAAGTGCATAATTGTCTTTCCACCATTAAAGGAGAAAGAGGTAAAATAACAGTTTAATAATAAAAAGGTAAAAATACATTTTTGTACTATATAAAGCAGAACAAAGCTACAAAACTACTACAACTATTTTTCCATATAGATTCCTAATACATTGTTTTCACACTTCAACTTTGTGATGTTTGCTGGCTTTTTGGATCTTTTCTTTTTAGCCCTTCTGGAATATGAACTACAGGAAAATTGGAATTGTGTCACGTTTCAGGTGGCATTGGTGTCTGGTATAAACATCAGTTGTGAACTGAAAACCTTCTCAAGTCTACTAAAAACAAATGCTGATCAGTTTGCATCACCTGTTTCAAGAGGCAGGGAATTCTCTCTTCACAGTTTTACTACAAAGAAGGAATGCTATTTGTTCAAACAGCAGAAGTTTGATATGTTTCTATGACCTCCTCTCAAGCCTCTGTAAAATATTTAGATCTCAAAGTTTATTACAAGCCATGGCTATTGTCTCTGTATATAATTATTTTTTTTTTTTAAATTAAGGAAAACTAAAGCAATTTTTCTAACTGAGTATATTTGGGCAAAATAGCTGTTTGCCTGTCTAAACACTAACCCGTGTAGAACATTCTTACTACTTTTTCCTTCCAGCTCTAGTTTTTAAACTCGCATTTGACTACCCTTGAAGCAGACAGTTAATGTTCTTCTGTCAACTCTTCTCATAGCTCCTTATCATTCAGACAACTACTTTTATTTATGTTCACTTCCTGGATGCTGCACAGCTGATATGGCAATCTGCTAATATCTGATTTTTGGAGAGCCAGGTGTGCTTGAATCATGACAAAACATTCTTTCTTTCTAACACACTAAGAATTAATATTTACCCTTACTGAACCTTTCAGCCTGTGTCAGAAACTTTAACATAAGCTATCCAAATCTCCATCCACCCTTCACTGGGAAGATTAATAATAATTCCTTTTGATCAGAATTACTCTGTTGGCCAGCAATGGTTTCCATAGTAATCAAGTGGTAGATGGAGCTGAAGCAGATTTAATCAGTTGTATACCAGCATTAGAATTATCCTACACTTCTAATTATATCTTAGTAGGACTGACTTTTACATACTGTACCTCAGAGGCATAGAAAGAAGACTGTTTTAACTGTTGGAGGGCTTCCACAAGTAAAGAAATTGCAGTCTCCTCTTCTAATAGCTGGGGCTTTTGGGAGTGTTTGGGGTAGCTTTATTTTTTTTGGGTTTTTTTTTTTTTTTGGTTGGTTGGGTTTTTTGAGGTAAGAGTGTCATGAATTAGATGATTTTTATAAAACAAATTAAATACAATGAACTACAGTTAAGATGCACCTGTTGTACAACACTGAGACTTTTAGTCAGTGTTTCATGTGCTAATGGGGGCAGCTCAAACAGCTGCAGGTCTTAGGAATTTTATGTCAAAATAAATCATATATCTTTAAAATTAGTAGGCTTAAATGTGAAGATAGGTGATTCCAGCAGCAAAGACAAACACAATCTCCAACACATTTGTATTGTATATACAAACTTATGTATGTATATTTGTATATACAACAATACATTTGTATTGTTATTTTTTTTCTAATTATTTCTATTTGCTTCTTTAAAGAAAAAGTCCTTGGGAAAATCCAATATGAGATTTTTATTCCACAGTCCAGCTGGTTCTCCTGGCATAGCAGTAGCCAGCTTATGATAAGCATGCCAAATGAATACTTAATCCTGTTTTTAGTGGCAAACTCGGGAGTTGGTTGATGCATGTTTAGAATATGAATTAAACTTGAAAAGAAGGCAGCTGAAAATTACTACATATGCCTACATTTACCACAGCACAAAGGACGGTGGTACATTCACAGTAAGTATTCCTGGAAGCTCTAGATA
Organism: Nestor notabilis; assembly: GCF_000696875.1. Lineage (NCBI taxonomy): Eukaryota > Metazoa > Chordata > Aves > Psittaciformes > Psittacidae > Nestor > Nestor notabilis. The sequence goes on along the minus strand of NW_009927782.1, from coordinate 22,036 downwards.
GACAGGTGTGACAGAAGGGAGGAGAAGAAGGGAATAACCAAGAGCTCATTACATGGAGTTTATTTTGCAGGTGAGAAAGACATAGGATAAGGCTGAATGGAGAGAAAGAACTCATATTTGATGAGGCTCTAGGGTGACACATTTGGCAGCTGTAGCTCAAACTTGAATTTTCAACCTATAGGCCTTGTGTACACATCTAACTGCAATCACTTTTATTTAATGTACAGCTATAGCTGTATATATGTATGTGGTTTGTACTTGTATACATGTACATACCCAAAATCAGAGACTTACATTTGAAACTATGATCCTCACAGTAAGGCGTGTAGTCAATAACAGGAAATAACAAAAAGCAATGATAATGCAACATTTCATTGTAGTAATGACTGTAGAAATCCCCATGGGAGGACAGAAGAAAGACTTTGAAATATTGCAGATCTCTATTTTTTCAGGTTTGATATTATATAAATATAAAATTCATACTAGAAGTAATGGAGTAGGCCAGAATATAGTTAGAAGTCAGTTTCCCAAAAATACTACGGGAAATGTACACATAATTCTAGTTCATGGAGCATAACTGATCAGTGAATGCACACAATGAGCATGCTCTGCAGTGAGGAGATGGGCAGAGGTTTAAGCTGTGGGGCTGCAGACAGATGCTGGCAGGTGGAAGGCCCTGCAGCAGGTTTCCTCAGGTCCCAGACCTGTGGATGCAGGGCTGCCAGATCCTCACTGCTCTCTGTTCTTGGAAGAAGGAGCCCAAAATCCTTGGCTTACGTCAAGCTCTTCAGCATTGCAATTACAG
>NW_009927782.1:4642-21200 GCF_000696875.1 Nestor notabilis | reverse complement strand
ATCGGAGAATCCCTGCTGCAGAGACAGACTCCAAGCCTGGAAATCTTCCAAATATGATCTGAGATCTGAACATCCAAGATGATGCATCTAGAAGCTATGAGCAGTTAAAAGATCTTTCTGGTGATTGTGGAGAAGCAAGCACTGCCACTTCCATTTATCAGGTTTAATTTTGCCTGGAGATGAAGTTGTTTACAATCAATTTCACTAATGCCCAAGACATACAGTCAGATTTCAGGACCTAAATGTGCCTGATACTATATAAACCTGGAATAAAAAAATATAACATGAAAAATAATGCTTTAAGACAAGTCTTAGAAGACAGTTAAAAAGGAATATTATAAAAAATAAGTTAAGAGAAAAAAAATAAAATGGAAAAAAAAAATTCAGAGTCCTAAAGGGTATAAAGACTGGTAAGAGGACTATGACCTTCCAACTTCTGACAGACCATTAGTTTGTATGTGATCCAGTCCATTAACACATCCAAACAAAACATCATTACTGACTGATGGCTATTCAATTGCTTTTGAAAATTGATCCTATGGTCTCAGTTTGCTTCCTGTTGGACAGATATCAGCATTACAACTAACATTCTTGTTATCAGTGTAAAGAGCACCATAAATAGAGCAGAGGTAGAGAAAACTTGTAAAGAGATTTTGATTTCCTGCAGAAAACAGTTTGTTTTGTTGGCTTTTTCGATATAAGACTTTGAATAATCTTTCGAAAGACATTCTTTGTAGCTAATCTCAGATTGACAGTAGTACATTCTCAATAGAAATACAGTGCTCAGCAATATTTCAAGAAATACATTTAAAAGATGGAACTCTGCATTTAAATAACTTCCATTATTCAAAACTTACTTTTTTTAGATGTGTCATTTCTGCATTAGGCAAATGGTATTCCAGTAGTTACAATGTTTCATAAATGCTTTTATCTTTTGAATAGATTTTCCTGAAAGCAGGCCCTACTACGAAATAGTAATTACAGACAAGTCCAATCTTCATCATGAGGAGACTCATTAAAACCAATATTATTCCCAACACAGCTGCAGATAGTTGTAAGATGTATCTTTCTGAATCAGGGCAAAGTTACAGTAAAGTCATTTGTATAAGGTAAACTGGCAAGACTATAAGGAGGGGCCACTGTACACCACACTTGAGTAAAAGACACAGAGTTTAGCAAAGCATAGTCATATGCTTATCACTCTTTTTTTTTTTTTTTTTTTTTTTTTTTTTAAGAGGTAAGACATAGAGCAAACAGCAAAGGAAATAAAATGAGTTCCCAATTTGCCTCATAATTTGCAAACGTTAGGTAATTAACAAATTGAGTTTAACATTGCAAGGGAAAACACAGAAGAAGGACAAAAGTGGAACATAATTATAATCACATTAGAGTAAGAAGACTGAAGACCTGATTCTGCATTTATGGATGGCAAGAACAAAACTCCATTATTTTTGACTCAGGCAAGACCGGATCCCTTAAAAAAAATTACATGTTTCCAAAATACCTAAACAATGGCTAGCAGCAGCAAAAGGAAACAGATTGTTCTGATGTTGCAAATAAAACACAGATAATAGCATCAAAAGAAAACTCAGTCATACATTTATTAGTGTGAGACACAATGTACCATACGTTACACAAAATCTTCAAGGACCTCTGTACTGGAATATTTCAGAAGTGAGGAAAATCTAGATATATATTTTCTCCACCTAGATATATATTTTCTCCTATCCATTTAACAACAAATGAATTGTAATAGAAATATCTTGGGAAAATTCAAATGAAATGTTTCTATGTGAGATTTATCTGACTAAATCTAAAATTAAGACAGAGTACCTGATACTCAGTAACAGGAACTTGTATTTGTAGAGTATGATCTCATTTTACTACCAGGTAACTATAATAAATTAGTTGAATCATATCCTAGAAAAGCCTACTTCTTTTCAATAGGGAAGGAGATAATCTAGGTAACAAGGTAAAGTTAGGTGAGCTTAAATCTCACAAGACAGTTAACTGGAGGGAAAAAAAAGGCAAAGTGTATCATCTGGTTTAGAGTAGGAGCACCTATTTTTCACAGGGTTGGCTGAATACTACTGAGGATGCTTGAATGGGGGCAGGAGACTCAGATTAATATAAGCCTGTATCATGACCTGTATCATATGTAACATGGACTGAGACTCGACGAGCCATCCTTCTACGTCATCATGTTCACACAGAAAACATTGGGAACCAAAGGCCTTTCACCTCTGCTCTTTGAGCATAACACTCCTTTCTGCAATTTAGCCTACAATAAAGCCAGCCTCAGACCAGCCACTTGTATCATGACAGGAAACATGCCGATAATCACCGAGTTCCCCTTACAGACAAATTGAGCCTGACCAACCTGACTGACTTCTATGACGAGAGAACTGTGTGTAAGAGGAGAATGGTGGATGTGGCATACTTTGATTTTAGCAACACACCTGTCAGTCTTTCTCATTGCATTCTTATAGTCAAATTCCCTAGCTATGGACTGGGTAAGTGTGCAACAAAGTGGGGGGAAAATTGGATGGACTGTTGGTGATCAGCAATTAAAAAGCCAACTAGTGATATTACCAGGGCAAATATTGTTCAATGACTTTATTAACAACCTGGAGAATGTGAAAGAGGATACTCCCAGCATATACGCAGATGATAGAAAATGGGGACGAAGAGATGATGTACTTGAGGGCAGGGCTGCTATGCAGAGGGACCTGGACAGGTGTGAGGGATGGGCTGACAACCACATCATGCAGTTCAACGAAGTGTAAAATCCTGCATCTGAGAGGGAATAACCCTATGCAATATAATGGGCTGGGGGCAGGCTGTTTGGAAAGCTGCTTGACAGAAAAGTATCTGAGGGTTCTGATGGACAAATTGAACATGAGTCGCTAACACACCCTTGCAGCAAAGACAGACAACTACAACCTGGGATGCACTGGCAGAAGTGTAGTCTTCTACACTTCAACAGGTCCAGGAGAGCAGTCCTTCTCTGACTGCAGTTGTGAGACTACACCTTGAATGCTGTGTCCAGTTTTAGGCTCCTCAGCACAAGAAAGACACAGGTATACTGAGTGGGTCCAGCAAAAGTCATCAGCTAGGGAGGGAGCTGGAGCATGTGGTATGCAACGAGAGGTTGTGAGGACTTTCCAGAGTTTAGAAGAGAGGGCTCAAGGTAGGCCTCATCGCTGTCTTCACATACCTTGTGGGAGGGCACAGAGAATATGGAGCCAGTCTTCTTGGAAGTACATGGTGACTGGTCTGGAGGCAATAGGCACAAATTTGAGAATGGGAGATTCTCCAATGAGGATGTATTTGTTTGTTGGGTTGGTTTTGTTTTAGTTTTTTGGGGTTTTTTTGTTTTGTTTTGTTTTGTTTTGTTTTGTTTTGTTTTTACACGGTAAGTATGGGCAAATACTCGACAATATTACCCAAAAGGGACATCAAGACATTCAAAATACTACCAGACTTGTCCCTGAGCAATAGTCTCTAATTGGACATCCCTTGAGCAGGGGTTAGTCTGAGGACCTCCTTTCCAGCCAATAAGGTTCTGCTTCTTGTGAGTATAGCTTGCTCTGATGAAGTACTCTCTGGCTTCTGAAGGCAGAGAAAGTCATGAAGGCTTTTACTGTTTACTACACCTAGCAGAAATAAAGAAAAAAAAAGAAAAAGCAAGAAAAAATCCTAGTGATGTCTGTCCCTGCGTTAAGGGGAAGTAGTTATGAAGACAGTTTAGAAACCTTAAAGTTAAAAAAGGAAAAATTATATATGCTGGCTCTCAGCAATATAGACAAATTCATATTTAGTTCAGATAGGGCACTTCAAAGAAAATGGTTAAAGAAGCATAAATGGGACTGAAAAATATAAACTTGACCAAGACTTAAGGAAACAGTGGAGTATGGTAACCAAAAGGAAATAAATGTTTGGAAATAGGGCTATGAAAAAAATAGTTATTTAAGTATGTAGCAGACAGATTTTGTTTTAAAGTAGTTGTCCATTGCAAATAAGCTTACAGGTTTCATCTAGAAGTACAGTAAAGTAATATTGTTTAAAGAAAAATACTTATCTTGCAGGCTGTCACTGGAGGTCAGTCACACTTGTTGTTTAGTCTATCATACAGACCTATTATCAATTTCTACCATTTATCCAGCTTTCTGTCTGAGGACAGGGAGCCTAATATAGAGAAATTAAACCATGAAGACAATCTCTTTAATGCAGTTCAGAAAGAAAGGTGTGTTTATACATGGGGGACAAACTACAAGAGCATCTGTTCCTCTCAGTGAAACCTCCTAAGTTTTGTTTATGTATAAAAAGGTGCAATAGGCATTTGAATAGGAATATGATCTGCTTTCCTAAGAGCAACTACGTGGATAGTCACAGAGCTCAATAATTTAAAAAATGATAACTGCTTTGTGGTGCTATTAAGTAGTCAAAAGAACCTGAAAATAGTAAGGATTGTAAAAGCAGTTTCATAATTCAAACCCTCACACAATGGCACACTTACAGTTTCAGGATTAATATAGTTTTGTATAACTCAGAGTACAAAGCTATGCCTTCTCAAAACCAGACTTTTTTTCTTTCTTGAAATCGTAATCTTGAAGTACTTGTTAATAACCAGTGTAATTCACTACTCTTTTATTTTTTTTCACTCACACTTTAATTAATATGCTATGAATGAAAAATCCATATACGCTAGCATAATGAGCATCAGAAATTAGTCCTTTTTTTTCCTTCCCTTTCCCATTCCCTTATGTTGTTGGTAAACCCTGGTGGGAAGCTAAACACCACACAGAGCTTAGCTGACTTCTCCCCCGGGCCCCAGGGGGATGGGACAAGAGGAAAGGAAGAATAAAAGCAAGAAAACTTCAGTGTTAAGATTATATAGAATGAAAAAAAGTGAAGGTTAAGTGGAAGAAGAGAAATGAAAACAACAAAACAAGTGATGCAAAGGCAATCATTCACCACCTCCTAAGGGTAGACAAATGCCCAGAGAGTTTCCTAGCAAAAGATGGCTAACCTTCCTAAAACCTCTTCTTTTCGCTTTCATTGCTAAGCGTGACATTAAACAGCATGGAGTATTTCTGATTAGCTCGGGTCATTTGCACATTTGTGTCAGCTCCCAGCGTCTTGTGCAACTTCCAATCTTTACACTAGGGGGTTACAGTGAGAAACAGAGAATGCCTTGATGCTAGCAAAGGTAGAATGGAAGTGACTCACCAGCAATGTTTTGGTTAGAAATCTAAAACAGAGCACCATATGAACCACTATGAAGAAAGTTATCCTAGCCAGGTACAACTTCTGTCCTTATTCCTTCACTTCTTTCATTTTCTTTCCCTTTCTTTCAAGAATGGCATCTCCACCATGCTTTGATTTGTGTTCTCTTGTTCTCAGTAATGTAGTGTTATATATATCATTATATTTCACTTCTGCATGCTAATACTGAATATAATTTCTCTTCTGAAGAACTTCTGAACTCCTGAAGGCTGGCTCTTTATGTTCTAATTATAAGCTCATAGGAACACATGTTCCTATGCCCAGCAGAACAATCCGTGCAAAAGTACTTATGCATAGTTTATCACTTCAGGCTTTACCAGAATCACTAGCTTTACAAATATGAACAGCAGCATTGCTTTTTTTGACATAACAGCATAAACTGCAAAGTAGATGGTGAAGAACTGACTTTCACTCCTCCCAGAAACACAATAAATAACATTTCTATTATTGGAAAGGTACTGAATCAATAAAAATGTTGTATTTGTAACAGTTTCTACAAAACTCCAGCCCTCATATCAGTATTCTTCAGTTATGTCATTCATGTTGAGTACCTGAGGGTCATATGCAGAGTTTTCTATTCTTTTCATGCATCTAAAGCAATAGATTAAAATATAAATACTTTCTTTTAACTAGGTACTACAAGCTAATAAATAGCTGAACTCTGCCACCAGAGACCCAGATTGCTTTAGACTTTTTAATAATTTTAGCCCTGCAATATCTTTCTTTACTAATAAAGTATTAAAATTTGTATTTCAGGGGTAGAAAATTTAGGCAAATATAGATTAAACAAACAGTGCACAAAGCCTGGTGTAAATAGAATGTACCTTAAACAAGAACATCAAGGAAATCTGATACTAATCCAGGTACTGACAGGTTTTGCCAGGAAAGATTATAGCTGCCTCAAATTCTGCTATTGCTCAGACCCAGAGGCTGCCCCAGAAACTACTTTACTTACTCTGAGCATATCAGAATCTGAGTTTCTCGCTTGAAGCCCATTTGAAAGTCAGAAATGGACCCGCACCTGAGATCCCTAAGAGACCTTATCTGATAGGCATGTCTGATAGATGAACACCACTGAGTTCACTGTAGAGGCAGCTTCTGGTTAATGTTTTTGTGTGTGTCTGTGGACTTTTTTTTTTTCATTTTTAATAGGGAAAATACCAGGTGGGGTAAGAAGCACAGCAACCTTTTTCAAGAAGTGAAGGAAGTGAAGGGAAGGAAAGAGAAGGAAAAAATCAAAATGTAACTAAGTAAATGGTTTGAGTTACCACTCACCAGCAGTGTGTCAAATTTGATGTTTGTGAGCTATTAGTATATCATTAAAAAAAAAGCAAGTGTTTTTTTGTTCATATAATGGTTGCTGTGACTTTTTTGTGAGAAAACCAAAAGTGAAATGCATGTCCTTAGATTTATCCACCTAAAAGCCATGTATCTAAGACATGCTACTGCCTCAGACCCACTCTATATACAATGGTGTATTCCCAAAGGACAATTTTTTTTTTTCAAGATAGATGTCCAAAACAGATTACATGACTTCCTCTTAACACTACTTTCAGGAGGAGAGAAGACCATTTTTGTACAGTAAGAAGAGCTTGATTCACTATTTACGTAAAGTGTTGCAAAACGAGAACAGTACAGTGCATTCTGCTTTTACTTTACAGGATAAAAATAGCCACACTTCAGTAAAGTTTTACAATCATTAGAAAGCCATTCTTAGTATCAGTACTAAAGCAGACTTCAAAATATTTTTGCAACTACGCCTTTGCTCCTTAGAAGACAAAACTCACTGTATGAACACAGATAGTGTCATGCTATTCTTGAATGTGGTCTTCTAAGGCTTTGTCCCTAGCATCTAAAAGATTCCTATATTTAGTGATTTAAGCTAAGAAATTGTTATACTGAATTATAAAATATTGGCCCAGAAGGAAAAATATTTGAGGAATAATTAGAAGAAGTGGATCCACCTCACCCCAGATGCTGAGCACAGGGTGATATGATGAACTTGCAATATTCATGTAACACTCAAGTATATTTGCAGCAAGTAATAATCAATCAGTAAGATATGCTTGATAGGTTAGCAGATTAGGAGTATATTTTCTGCAGAATTACTGAACATAAATAGTGTTAAAACTGTTAGTAAATTAAGTAGTTATTTTTTTAAAAAGAAATCAAATACTTTACTGAAAGCGTTAGTTTTCTTTCTTTCACTGGTTTGCTGATTTCTCTGAAATCTCAAAGAAAGCCCTATTTCCACATTGATCCCATGAAATCTTAATGCAAGGGACAGGAAAGCAAATCAAGGAAACAGCAGGGAATTATTTTTCATTCTCCTGTCACTTTGTCAACTCTGATAAGCATGTGAACTCATTCTAAAAGCAGTTCCAAATCCATGAGGTGTGAATTCATTGACAGGAAATCAGTAAGTTCAAGAGATAATGCACATGTGATTTTTTTGGTATCTATCATCCTTCCTGCCATGACATGGTCTTTTAGCTCTATATAGTGTGAAAGTCTGAGCACTGACAGTGCGAGACTGGCTCATGGCGTTCTTATTGCAAGAGACACCATAAAGCAGATGTTTCCAGCTACTACCAGAAATACATATAGTAACAGTGCACTTAACCCTTGCTTGTACGCGTCACATTTAGAAAGTGGCAGCTTCCTTTTTCACACATAAAAACTTCAAAATGCATGAACTATAAACTATGAATAATCTTTTGTGCTAAATTTGATCAACTCCAATCATGCTGTACATATATTCACACAATCATATCAAAAGGAAAATCTACATCTAACCTCTTCACAATTGCAGTACAGGGATATTTGCAATGGACAGTCATTTTTACAGTCCCATTGGTCTATCCTTACAGTATGTAATACCATTACTTCAATTATAATAGCTCTGCCTCTTTGTGACCTGGTTCCCCAAGGCTTAGCAGTCACAGGAAGTTAATCTGGTTTTCTGATTTTTTATTTACTCCAAGTTCCAGTATTTTTACTTTTATGCAAGTTTCCTAGGGGCTGTGCACTGGAGTGAATGCATGCAGAACCTCTCATCCTCTTTAGTTCAAGCATAACGCAGACCAAAATAAAAGCCTAGCTTTAACAATGGTCAGTTACTACAGGAAAATGATGATAGAGTTACAAAGTCGTTTAAAAAAAACCTGGGGGGTGGTGCAGGAAGCAACCCAAAAAAAACCAAACCCAAACATGATGTGACTTGGAAATTGACATAATTTGGCTATTGTGAGCCTCTAGGATTCCAAAACTCAGCCTACAGACTTTATTCCAAATATCTACTGAAAAGAATCAAATTCAAGAACCTACCAATTCTTTGGGAGGATGAGAGGTTGAGGGTATTGCGCTCCCAAACTGTAGTCTGAATGAGGAATGAAATAGCTGTTGTACCTTGAGAAAGAGCCTCTGTGTAAAAATGCCTGGAGCTGTTTCACTCACACCTTACGAAAAAATAAAACTATATGCTACTACAAATATAAGTATTCCCAGCATCTGTCTTGTAACAAATGCATAATAGCTTTTTTTCTGCAGACTACGAACGAATAAAAGATCCTATTAACAGCTTGAGACTAAACTTGAGTACACAGTAAGTCCATATATATATATATAAAAATTATATTACCTTACATGCTGTTTCAAGTCCTAGAAGTCCACTTAAATGACCATATGGATATCACCAGCCAGAGACATGTTTACTTTACACAAACTATAACTTAGCAGGATTATCTGCAGGCATGATTTAGCTGACAATAAAATCAGTAGCGAATAAAATGGTCTATCTAGTATCTTATTAGGTGATCCCTTTAGGTGACCCAGGGAAGATTATTTATTTCTTGACTATGATAAATGGAAAAGACAGATTTAAATATAACTAGTAAATCTTCTGTAAATTGGCAAGCATTTTAAAGAGGCAATTACAATGAGGAAAGCTGCTTTTAAGTGTGTGTCACTCAAGCTGATGCAGATGTTTTTTTCTCATGTGGTGACGATCCATTCATATTCCTACACCTCCACTTTTATGGCTTTCTCATTGTTCCTTTGGCTCTTTTTGTTTCTCTTCAATTCTATACAAAATGTAATTTTATGCACCATATACTTAGGTATTTTAATAATGTTCTGCAAATCCAAGTAAATACTTAGTAGATCAGACACATGCATACACAATGCATTGTATTTCTTTCTCCTGAAAGTCCTCTACACAAATTTTAGACAATTCTCTTTTCTCAATAATAGTGAAGTAAGCTAGTCCAATTAGTGTCACTGGGTATCACTACAATATTAATTTCCATTACCCACTCTTGCATGAGATGATATGGTGATGATACAAAATAGCATTACAGAGAAATGTGTTGCCTAGCTGAAAACCCTTTTAAATGTAATAGTACTGCCAGTGAGGAAAGGTTTATTGAATAAGGTTTATTGTCTATAGCAATTGTTTAAATCAAGAGTAATATAATTTTAATTAAAGAAAAAAAAGAAAGATGATGGATTTATTTTCTATATCTTCCTTTCTCACAGTTCGCTTGTTTGGGCTTTTCTTAAAGAAAGCTAAACATCTCTAAAATGAGACTTAGTAATATTAGAGATTGAACAAATTTATTCTCATAGATGTGAAAATGAACATACTTCCTTACCACTTACATGGTATCTTAATTATCAGTTACACAGAAAGTTAATACTAAGAACATTTTCTTTAAAAACATAATAGTTAAATAGTGTTTTAAAATACATGCAAACATTGTAAGATGTCCCTGCCCATGGCAGGGGGGTTGGAACTAGATGGTCTTTGGGTCTTTTCCAACCATAACCATTCTATGATTCTATTATTTGAAAGCTACACTTTTCTACGGAATTTGATTTAACCTAAATTTCATATGTAAGCATTGGGCTGACCTGGCTAGTAAGTACAGATGCAAGTAATTACTGCAAGGAAAAGAGATTCAAAATGCATCAAGGCAAGCCTTTTTAAATAATAATTTATAAGAAAAAAAGTATTTAGTAATGAAATAACTATTAAGGTATTGGGTCCCCTCTCTGTTAATGAGTTTTGATATGTTGCTACAACTGACTTAAAAATGAAGAACTTTTTCTAATGTATCTGGATGTATTCCTTTGGGATTTAGTAGCAGAGTGCTACAATTTCCCTAGTTGTTGAAATAATTTCCTCTTCCTTGGTTAACAACAGCCTGTTTATTCATTTCCTAGAAACAAAGTATTCTGTCTATTGTTTGCTATTGCTTTTATGAATAACTTTAGCTGAAGGTCTTACTGTTTTGCAATGTGGTCCTTAGCAGAACTAAGTATACTAACAAGGACTAAGTATGTTAATAAGTCTTTTTTACACAAGCACTTTACATAAGGGTCCTCAAGGCAGCAGGTAACTTGCTTCAAATATTCACCACAAATACTAGTAATGAAATGGATAACAACATACATTTCTTCCTTTACAATTCTTCTGAGTTTTACAGAGTTCTTTGTTTTTATGAAAGCAATTTAGATCTAAGTATTTTAACAAGTTAGGGCCAAACTACAAACACAAGGTTTTTGTTTTCCTCAAATATACTCTGTCCTAGTGTACTAGATTAATAGGTCCTGTAACTGAACCTTCATATCATGACATTACTATGAAATACTGCTTTATTCTATGTAGCTAAAGAATTGGACAAACGAAAGAATGTATACTGCGAGGGTCATCTGGTTTATTAACCCTACATTCTATATTTCAAGATCATGAATTTATGTAAAAGAATGCTATTTTCCCCCTCTGAAGTAAATATTGTGTGCCATAAAACACACCACCATCAATCTTTGTCCTTCATAAAATAGTAAACTGTAGGTATTGCTTGTTAGAAAGACGTAACTACTGTACGCAAAATGCCAATAAGGAGCATTGGCATATTTGTGAAGACAGGGGAAAACAAAAAAAGAAATATGTACTTCCTGTGTATCTCTCAGTTTGGCTGAGCCAGAGAACACTTACTCACCTAATGTCAGACTCCCATCCTCCTGTCCTGGTAATCTGCTGGTGGTGCCCTTGGAAGAATGTGTAGGAGGATTACTTTTGTTTAACTTCTTTGCTTAACCTTCATAGAATTTGCTTACTGTATTGTCAGGAAACACAGATCTCAAAAGATACATGCTACTGGAAAGATAGTTAAATGCAACATTAAGCAACTTTTCCACAGTCTCCGAGTAATTGCAGAGAGTGGGAGTGGAAGTGTGTGGATAAAAAATTACTTCTATTAAGCATAAAAATAAATTAAAAAATAAAGGTTGAGCAGAAATTAAAGGTAAGCAGAAGTGTTTTGTTTTGATGCAGATTTGTCCAAGTCGACTGCATGTCTAACTTACTTGACACCTGTAAAAATAGATTGTCGTTTATCAAGCCTTCTGTAGATTTGATTTATTATTTCTTTGTTTGATAGCATTTTTCCAGACTTCTTGACTGAGATCAGATATACAAGATTTTTTTGCAAACTTGTGAGCACATAAGCCATTCACTAGTATTACCTACATACACAAAAGTCAAAGAATGGGAAGACAGATGGAAACAGAGGTTAAATGATCTTCTCTAAATCCTATAGTATTCAGTGGCAGATTTATTAAGAGAATTCAAGATTTCTTAGCCATAGTTTAGAGGGTTTACATTGTGTAATCAGTTCTTTCCACTGGATAAAATTGTTGGCAAGGACAGAGGGCTCCGTAGCCCTTATCTTAGTGAGAATGGGTGTTTTGCTTCAGTAAAGACTGCAGGATCAAGAGGAAGAAATGACTGTTAATGAAAATTGAAGTGTTTGCATAGTCCATTCTCCGGTTGGTAAAGAAGCTATAAACCCAATTTAAATAGCCAGACATATGAAAAGAAATTCTGAAGTTTCCAATTTTTGTATAGATTCGTGAATCAATCCCCTTACTGAAAGGAAGCACAAACTTGAGTCAGAAAATCAAATGCCATTGCAACATCTGCTCACACATGGATTCATGCAAACATGGAGACCAATAATATCTTTTTCCTTCTACTTACAGAATATTGACAATTTTGATTTGTGTTGGCTAATATTGAAAAAGAGTTCTGTTTAGTTGCACAAGTATGGAAGCATGAAAATACTTTGATAGCAGTTATTTACCCTTAGTAAAATTCAGTGAAGGATTCAGAAGCTTCCATGCTTATAGCAAAAATTAATTTGTGCTCATCTGCCAGAGACACAGGAATCTGAAAATACATTTTTATGGCATCTACCCATTTTAAAATATGGTTTTGTTGTAAGGCAACAGAGTACTCAGCATAAACCTCTTGGAGCTTTTCTATTTTCTCTTGATTTTGTACGGTTATCAGGGTATACATTTTCCAGCAATTTTTTGACCAAGTTGTGATGTTTGACTTCCATTGTGCCATGTTTCTTTATGGCATGGGGGAAGATGTAGTAATTCCAAAAATATTCACCGTTCTCGATGGAAGTATGTATCTATATTAAGAAGTACTGAAACCAAAAAGACTTTTTTTCCCCAGTCCTGGCAATGAGCAGACAGTACAGAATGAATGTTTCAGCTCTGTCACCATCTGACCATTCTAATGAGACTTCAAAAAAGAGATGTTGCTGACACATAATTAGATTTTAACTTGTTCTTGCTACGTTACTAGCTTTCCTCTTATAGATTACCACATGGAAACCAAAACAGATTTAATGATGACTCATTCAAAATGTTATTCATGGCAGTACTAAGCAGCAAGATAATTAAGCTATCACATCACAGAAAAAGGACATTATTCATCACCTATTACCTTGCTTTCATGCCTCTGAAGCAGAGATGTAAGCATAAAAATAAGATTTTTCATTTTAGATGAACTCTGATTTCTTTGTTTATAAATTGCAGTAGAAAACATACTCTTAGTTTCTGTGGTTTGGCTACCATCTCACTTTGTTTCTTCCACCCTCCAGCTGAACAGGAGGTAAGAGACGAGTAAGTACCTCATCTGAAATGAAAAGGCAGTTGAACACAATAGAACTGCATCAACAGAAAAAACTGGCAAAACTTCACCCTGGAACATTATCTGAAGACCTTTTGCACATCATGGCTTGCCAGAAGTACAATTCTACTTTTTACAGCAGATGATCAGCCAGTGTATCCACCCCATAACAGTAACACGGCTTATAAGTACTAGGACTGCATTTCTTAGATCAACTTAACAAAGAACTCACCTAATACATAGTCTCTTATGTAAATCTTTGCCAAAAGAAATCTTCAAAATACCAACAATATCTGAATAGTCTGTGTTTCAGATGATGACTTGTAACATCTATTGTCAACCCCCTGACATTTTATTTATGCAGTAACAGAATGTGAAACTAAACCAATATTCTTCTATTATTCTATTATTAAGTAAGGAGTAGCAGGAAAGCATTCTGAGCTTCACACTTTTTTGCTGCAGAGCTTTCTGTACTTTGTACTGAGAATGCTGCCGGCACAAATTTAGGGTCCTGCTACATCCTGGGTAGAAGTGAATCAGCCTTCTTTAAGTGGCTGCCTATGTGGGTGGGCTGACCTAGAGCAATAGATTCCATCCAGCTGAGCAACACAATAATGCACATGCTCAAAGGGCTCTGCTCCAGGAAAGGCTGTGTGTCACTAAGTACAGCTGTCAGAAAGTACATAAGAGCAGAAAAGAATGAATGAAAAGGCAAATAAAATAATTAAAGGTATTGTGTATGACTTGAAGACAAAATAGATGGCTTTTTGGTGATACTTCCATAGCTGTTCATACTGATAGATTTTGACATGATCAAAAGCCCTGAATTTTTCAACTGGCAAGAAAAATCTAGGGTGTCTTTGTTCAGCCATTGTTGCAGTTCTGACAGCTACTGTCCTCAGTATGAAATCCAGGAATTAGGTAAATAAACCTATAGAACAAACTACCATTTACAGTAAGAGAACTAGTACATGGATACATAGATGTGTATCCAAACATTTAAAATTAATTATTGTGTCACTATTCATCAGTTTCAATACAAGTTCATCTCTTTTTTATAATAATATTATCATCTGGCATAAAGTTATTTCAGATACTCATGTATTTAGTATTGCAGCAATTCATAAATATCTTCCTGTTATGTTTCAATTTAAATTCAGTATTGCACACTTAATGCCAAAGTGTGATATCTGCAGATAGTAAAAATTTGCATAAACACAGGGAAGATAAGAAAAAGGAATGAAGAAGGTATAAATGTGTATCTTCTGATGCTCTTTTTTTTTTTTTTTTGTCATGTAATGCAGCTGCAACCTGAATTTGACTTCAAATTGTCCTGAAAATCTCTTGGCTATGAGATATGTATGTAAGTAAGTAAGTAAGATTTTTGCCATTAAATTATATATTCTAGCATTCTTAAATTTAATCACGTCACTTTTTCTTGGTTTTTTTTCTTTCACTATGCATGGCATTCTAAATCTTTGGAGACTCAGTGAAAAATATACTGTAGTCATCACATGAAAATTTCCAAAGTTTATTTTTTAAATATTTGTAATGGAGATGCATACCTAAAAAAACCAATACCAAAACTGGATTAAATAACAAACAAGAAAAATCTAGATTGTCTATAAGCCTACCTAAGGGAGCTAAATGTAATATGCAGAAAGAGACAAGGGAAGGAGAATTGTCATATAGTTATAAAAATTAAGGTAGGATCCAGTTATAGAGCTGCAATTTTTCTAACTGCTAGGAACACCTGAAAGGCTTTACCTGCCTGAAGTGATTATAACCCATACAGAAGATTTATCTGTAGTTTTCCAATACAAATTGATTGGCAGCAGTACTTTTCTAAAGTCGTGATTATAAAATATGATGACAGGAAAATAAGTTTAGGAAAAAGAAAATTTCAGTGGAGATAGTTAAGCTGAGATTCATAATGAGGAATTCTCAGAGCACATTTGTTATCTGAGCTGCTGTTTAGAAAGGAAAGCCAGTATTACCTGCTTCTTCAACCCTATTTTTCTTCCTGCATTCCAACCACAACATATCCCCTGGAAGCTCTTATTCTCACGTCATTTTAATCCCATTTAAAACTTGTTCTATTGTCAGTGTTACCAACTGCAATATTCTGTTTGCTTGAGAGGTAGCCCTCAAGGCATGTGGGAGCAACTTGCATTAGGACCTGCTTTACTAATCAAGTTCAACCCAAAAAACCATAGTAGCTGAAAAGGTACAGCCATCACTTTCACTCAATTGCACTCACAGTTAGAATGCAATTATTATTACAATCATTTAATAATTAGTAATTAATGCCGGGCCCCTATTTTAGCATGAACCATAGCGCACTAAATACACACTATGCTTAGGTGAACATTCATTGTGATAACATACAACGGTCCAAAATAAGTGCATCCTTAATGCAAATCTTCAGCTGGTGAAATGAGAATATTTCCATCAGCTATTAAAGAATAATGAGCTAGATCAAAAAAAAAAAAGTGTCAGGAAAGAGATGCTGATCTCCCACTTTGGTGCTGAAGACAGGATTTTGAAAATGACTTCTGTGGTCAAATCCTGGAAGTATCCACCTTACATTAACACCTCCATTTCAGACCCTGTAACTGCCTGTGGTTGTAACTTAGTGCAGAAGTAGGAGGCCCTGCCAGTGAATGTTTCCTAACCCAGTGAATGTAATCTAACCCCTAACCCTGTTGATTCAAGCCTCTCTTTCACTTTGAAAACATGGCAGTTCATGCTCAAAGCTTAAGAATGTCAGCAATACCAAAAAGAAAAAGATTGTAAATCATATACGCCATCTTCGTGGATAAGTCTTCAGCCCTTTCAGTTTATGAAATAAGATCCCACCTCATCTTTTTTTTTTTTTTTCCATTTCAACAAATATTTAAAGAAGTCATAAAAGTACAGCTGATAAAGAAGAAAACAGATTGATAAAGACTTTATTCAGAATATATCTATATATCTATAGGCCAGTATGTGATGCAATCTCATGGGAAACATGCATTCAGTTTTCATCAAGCACTAAAAGGATCTAAAGAAAAGTTTCTCACACATTTAAAAGTCCGTTAATCAGTTAACTCTTAGAAAAAAGATGTTAAGAATCTTGTTATTCTGCATTTTGTGTGAAGAGATTGGCTTGAATCCCCGTTTTCAGGACATGTTTACCTCTGAATCCAGTAAGAGAGACAATACTCTTGCAAAGGTTATGCTTGAAGGACACTTCTCTCAGTGCTTGATGCAACCTCAAGCTATATTTAAGAGCCTGTGTAT
>NW_009927782.1:3644-4605 GCF_000696875.1 Nestor notabilis | reverse complement strand
GAGTAAATCTGTGCACTCACGCTACTCAGTGGAAAATGCGAAGTGGACAATAAGCTACTAAATATGTACAAAAATTAATATTTCAAGTTTTTCGTGAATCACACTCTTTAAAAACTACTCCTTCTTCCTTCTGGGGCATAGGTAATGCACCAAACTTACACAGAATAGCTAGATACTTGGGGAATAAGGGTCATCACAGAATCATAAAATAGTTAGGGTTGGAAAGGACCTTAAGATCATCTAATTCCAACTCCCCTGCCATGGGCAGGGACACCTCACACTAAACCATGTTGCCCAAGGCTCTGTCCAGTCTGGCCTTAAACACCACCAGGGATGGAGCATTTACCACTTCTTTGGGCAACCTGTTCCAGTGCCTCACCACCCTCACTGTAAAGAACTTCTTCCTTATATCTATCTTTAACTTCTTTAAACTGACCACTTCTTGTCCTGTTGCTACACTTCCTGAGGACGAGACCTTCTCCCCTGTACTTGTAGGCCCCCTTCAGATACTGGAAGGGCTGCTATGAGGTCTCTACGCAGCCTTTGCTTCTCCAGGCTGAACAGCCCCAACTTTCTCAGCCTGTCTTCTGTAAAGAACTTCTTCCTTATATCTATCTTTAACTTCTTTAAACTGACCACTTCTTGTCCTGTTGCTACACTTCCTGAGGACGAGACCTTCTCCCCTGTACTTGTAGGCCCCCTTCAGATACTGGAAGGGCTGCTATGAGGTCTCTACGCAGCCTTTGCTTCTCCAGGCTGAACAGCCCCAACTTTCTCAGCCTGTCTTCATACAGGAGTTGCTTCAGGCCCCTGATCATCCTTGTAGCCCTCCTCTGGACTTGCTCCAGTAGCTCTGTGTCCTTCTTATGTTGAGGCTACCAGAATCACACACAGTACTCCAAGTGAAGTCTCACGAGAGCAGAGTAGAGGGGCAGGGACGCCTCCTTCCAACTTCTGGTAC
>NW_009927782.1:0-3158 GCF_000696875.1 Nestor notabilis | reverse complement strand
TTAAATTTAAGTTTAAAGACAAGGATGTTGTGCAGGACAGTGTCCAACACTTTGCACAAGTGTCATTTAAGTGAATCACTGTCTCTTTATAGAGCTAGCCTTATAACTATTAACATTTCCAATAGCATATTTCCATGTTTCAGTGTGGTGTTGGAAAGTGCATGCATCTCTGTAGACTTGATTTGTACTGAAACTGATAAAAGTTACTAAATAATAAAATAAATAAAATACTAGGTGCAAGTTCATAATGTAATGAAATCACTCACCTTTCTCTGATTAAGGCTATCAAAACTAGAAAATGGAAATTAAGAAAAATAAGGATTCTCCCCCCCCCCGCCCCCCGCATTGGTAATAATTATTGAGTCTGACCAGAACAAAGAAATAAGCAAAATTAAGTAAAAAAAGTCAAATTCACTTTATCTTCCTGTCATCTTGCTATATGTGGATTAAAAAAAAATAATCTGTAAACAAAACTCGTTTATATATGATTGGGAGACAATTCACAGTAGTTACTTTACAGCTGCACAGCGGTAAATTGTACTTTAAGTAAGCCAATTTTAGAGCTTATACTCATAAAAAAGTTTCATAAATTACCATTACTTACAAAACACTTAATTGTCCACATCAATAATTTTGTGGTTTACTGCAATGAATAAAATCCATTCAATTTCATTCAAGAGTGATGTCCATAAAAAAAGTCATATGCCAAATACCACAGATTTGAAAGGGTGAGGTCAGCCTTCCAAGCTTTATGAGGAACAGCCTTATGGCATGCTTAGATGAAAAAGAATGAAATTAATTAGTATCTGTGGTACGCAGTTGTGATATGCACATTTTTGTTCATAAAATAAGTTATTACTTCAACATGCCTAATTACATGTATTTTTATTAACTAAACTCAGACTTTTGTTGAAATTGTATCTAATACTTCATTATTAAACTTGTTAAGTAAAATTGATATTCAACATTTCTTCTTAAAAGAAAGACAGACAAGCCTTGGCTACTCCTTTTCAAGACCGAGCCAGTGGAAGGAACTCCCACAAGTTTCTATATGAAAAAAGACGGATGAAATAACAACCTGTTTTTATAAGGTTTTCTCAGGCATTTTACAAAACACAGAGTAACATTAAACTAATTTGAATGCACACACCCAAATTAAAATGTTCTGTTGCAAAAGTTGGCCTTTTTATCAGCTTAGCTACAGTTCACTATTCATTGGACTGAAGTAAATTCCTTGATGCTTCTTTTTTCCCTCATCTTGAAATGAAGTTGTCTTGGTTAACTTTCTTGTGGCTAAGCCTATCCTTCTTATAAAACATCCAGAAGAACTGTGACATTTCTTGGCAGTCTGAGCAGTAGTGTCAAGCACTGAATGAGCAAGCATTCAGTGCTCAGCCATGTGTAACCATGGCCTCATGCGTAGCTGTGGCCTCAGGACTGTTGTACACTGGCTAGGCACTACAGAGAAACTTGCATTGCTATTTCCCTCTTCAAACTAAATCCCCAAATCTGCCCATCCACGATCACTTTGCATAGGGATGAAGACTCAGTTTAGCTAGCTTAACTTCAGGTAATTACTGAAAACTCAGAAGATTCCTAGAGACCTCCATGAAAAAACACAGACCCCATCCAGAGCAGGAGAAGATGTAGAATTGAATAATATGGGAAAGTATTTTAGGGAAGTAAGTGCTGTAGATTTTTCAAAAGTAACAGTTTTTAGTGAACAAATGTATTTTTAACTGAAGGGCATATTTCTGTTTTCAAGTTTTCACTGTTTTTTTTCCTGTACAAACAAAACAAAATTTCTGTCTTTATAAAACACCAAGGAAACACTGACTGTTTTTATATTACAGTGAAAGTAAACCATAGAAGAAAGACACAGAAAATCTTGAACAATGACTCAAGTTCTGAAATGCAGGAGCATACTTCTTGTTAACTGAGACCACTGTAATAGATCAATGTCCTTTGTACAAAAGTGGAGATAAATTTTTTTTTAAGTAAGAAGTCATCACAACCCCCCTAAATATTTAGGAATAGATTTTTATTCTCCCTTTTCTTAATCTGAATAAACCCAGCCATAATATGAGAAGAAAGTAAGTGAACAATCTCACAACCTCTATATTTATTCAGGTTTGTTGCTAAACTTCAAATTCTGTCCTCTGATGTGCATCTCAGGAAACATTTAGTGTCCAGAGGCTTGCCAGAGCATAGTCTCTTACTCATTAATTTTTCTCTAACCCTAACTTACTTCCCAAAGGAATTGCTGCCTTCTGATAGATTTGTATACAGATTTCTGTCTCCAGATGGCACACAAATGCAGTTAACCTTAAATCAGTGACAATATCAAAGAAAAAGATACCATGAAACACTTCAGTATCTTTTCCTACGAAGAGCAAGTTTGACAATAGTTCCCAGCTTATATTCTATCAACAACAAGAAAAAAAAATAACCACAGAAGTCAAGAAGAATATACAGGTATTATATTCTACATGGCAGGTGCACTTCAACATTGATCTATGCACCTGGCTTCTCACTCATTCCCCTCAGGGAACACACAGGAAAGCAACACAGTTTCTTTTAACATAGAAATCCAGGTCTAATTATGAAGGAGCAGGAGCAAATAGCTCAGAATTTATCCTAGAGAAAAATCAGGACACGACTGGCAAAATCTCGGAGCAGATTCTCCTAGAAATCATGCTAAGGCACATGAAAAACAATGAGGTGGCTGGTGACAGCCAGCATAGTTTCACTAAGTGGAAATCCTGCCTGACCAATTTGGTGGCCTTCTATAATGGGGCTAAGGAACAGATGGACAGGAGCAGAGCAGTTGACATCATCTACCTGGACTCTATAAAGAGACAGTGGTTCACTTAAATAACACTTGTGCAAAGTGTTCGACACTGTCCTGCACAACATGCTTGTGGTGTCCCTCAGGGATCGGTGTTAGGACCTGTCTTGTTCAACATCTTCGTTGGCGACACAGACAATGGAATTGAGTGCGCCCTCAGTAAGTTTGCCGACAACACCAAGCTGTGTGGTTCAGTTGATACGCAGGAGGGAAGGGATGCCATCCAGAGGGACCTTGACACGCTTGTGAGGTGGGCCGATGCCAATCTCATGAAGACATGAGACAAGTGCAAGGTCCTACACCTGGGTTG
>NW_009927781.1:21534-38059 GCF_000696875.1 Nestor notabilis | reverse complement strand
TATTCTATGATTCTATGATTCTATGACTTATTATGTCATCTGAGTGAAACTGAGAAATACATTCATCCTTCTGAAAAAAAAAAAATAATTCAAAGGACAGGCTAACATATTTTTATCGATACTCTTAAACAAAACCTATTTTCCCATAATGCTTCAGAAAGTTATTGAGAAGTAGGATACAATGTGCAATGTCCACTCACAAACTTCATCAAAATAAGCAACAGGAATACCTTGGCTCGCTTTCAGTTATTCAGGCTCTTACAAATAAGAAAACAGGATTTGCTTTACACTGAACTTTTTCAGAACTCCTGTATTGGTATGTTCTTTAACATCAAAACGTCGAAGATTGTTTCTCTCCAGCCATTTAATCTCAGCATCTCTGTTCATTTTAAGACGATCTAGAAATACTCTAAGTACAGAGTAACAGAAGTTCATTAGCCATGCAGTATAAGCAATGCAATATAAACAGACATTCAAGCTATTTTTAGATAATACATTTTTCCACTCCTTTACAGATACAAAAATTTAAAGTAAAACTAAGTATTTTTAAATTAGTGTTCTCATCCACATAGTTCTAAATATGATGAACAGGCTTCCAAGGAGACTGACCGAAATACCTCAGTTTAATCAAAGCTCAAGAAAGCCATTTGTGTTAAGTTCCTTTTCCCATTTTTTGTCTTTACATTCACTCATTACGTTTTATTTGAGATTAGATTTTAATGTTTATGACAATGTAACTTACAAAGCCCAGGAAATGGAAAGTGCTAGAAATAAAGCAGCTACAGCTGTGAAACAACTTTCCTGAAGAGATTAGAACATGGAAGGATGTGCTGAAAGTGCTGGTTGTGCATTATTTCTATGGATAAACTCACTGTTTCATTACTTTTAAAACTTTTGATCAACTTTTCCAACAGTAATAAATCTAAAATGAAGAAACAAAATGTAATATCCTGCTGCAATAATAGTGGCCTCAGTGCTGCAAAAACTTAAATGTAGTTAAAATCCTTTGACCCTATTGATCCAAGCCAAGGTGCCCTAAGCACCTTGGTCTCCTCCCTGCCAAGGAGACTTTCCTCATTGTTTACAGACATTTGTATGTAAATAAATGCTAAAAGAGATAAAATCATACTCTGAGTGAAGAGTAATACATCGCACAGAAACAGAATCTTTCTAGCTACTGAGATACAGCTGAACAAATACACTGCTTTTGCACAGTCTGCTCTATTGTGGACCCAATGGCAGACATAGTACTTACCACAGGAAGATTTGCACAAAAGAGACATCAGTTTGACACTGGCACTGGTCTCTGTGCATGTTTTCGGATTCAGCTTATTAATAAGATACAAAAAGTATCCATGAATGAATCCTTTACCCTTGCACCTGAAAGAGAAATGTATAAAATTTCCAGGGAATACAGTTTACCATGTCTGGATACATGCTGTGAAGGGAGATAGAGCAGGGATAACATACCTGATTCTTCTTTTTCTTGCAATATGTGAGCCAGATGAAAATGACACTTCTGTGTTTTGAGGAAGGAACTCTATAAAAATTAATATCCCTAATGTTTCAGGATAAAAGTGCTCACTCCCCATCCAGATGGAATTAAAATGATAGTTATTATCAATTATATTTTTACTACAGATTCAGAAAATAAAGTAGCACTTAAAATGGCACTAATATAACAGTAGACAAATCCTTCGAATCAGAAGATTCCTTTTCTGTAAAGCACAAAAAAGAAAAAAAAGAAGAAAAAAAAAATTAGACACCTATAGTACACTGTAGATTTATTGCTTGAAAGGAGAAAAAAAGCCAGGATTCCTAAATTGGGAATGACTAGCCAAAACATTATTAAATATAAACATGTGAAGTGTTTAATAAATATTTCTGATTTATACTTGGAAAGAAGCAAGGAGTTACTATATTACATATGAATATTGAAGTACTAATAGTTAAGGAAGGCTTTAATAGCCTATGTGGATGGTGGAGAAATAATGTAAGCCAAGGAACTCCAGACAGTTCACACAGAGTAGCAAAAGCATTGGCTGAGGAGACAGTTAGTTTGCTGATACGTATTTTTAGTAAAGTCTGGAATACTGGGCAAGCTCTTGGCCAAAACTACCAGCTTATTCAGTGGTTTTGATCCAGGCCAACCCATGAATTGCTTCCATCTGAGCCAGTGCTTTTTCTCAGGAAAAAAAAGAGATTCCAGGGTGCCAAGCACCCATCAGGCTCCTGAGCATCTGACCATCTCCCAAGCAGCCAACGCTCGCCAAACAACCGTGTACCACTGTGACAGCAACACAGTGTGCTGCTGCAGTCCAGACAGGGCTTGGTCTGGGGAGACTGACAATGGCTACTATGGGATGCTCTACTGAGAAAACCCAGATCCAGATCTTATAGCAGCTGAAGCTGGAACCGCCAGTATTTGTTACCTCTGTTCATGCATTGGTCCACACATTTAGCCTATAGAAGTATAAAGAGTTTAAATTGTCTCATAAAGAATTAAAGAGAAAGCATATAATGAATATCAGTCAGCACAGTCTTATGGAACCAAGATCTTGTCAAATATGATATCCTTGGAGGGGATTTCACTTACAGTGGATAAAGACATAATAGAGGTACAATATAGGCTCAACCAAGACATTCTTTCGAGTGCTGAGCAACAGCCTGATAAAAAACTAGTAGACACAGCATCCATGAAGCATAACTTTAATGAATTAAAACTTATACAATTAAGTGATGACAAAATGTCATTTTAAAGGGGGAATCACCATAAAATAGATGTATTTCTAACATTTATAGAGCCTGGTAATAGACTGAAATCTCTCAGTACCTCAGTGATGAGAAGCACATAAAGGTAATCCAATAATATTTGCAGACAACACAAAGCTGACAGAGTGGTAAATACTTATAAGGAGATAGCAGTCAGAGAGACTGTTTCGAATTGCTTGACAAATGAAACTTGCTTAAGCACGACATTTCAGTACAGCAATGCAAAGTAATAGATCTATGACAGAAACAGTATTTTGTGTCCTAGAAAGCAGCATACTGTTAGCATGTAGCATTACTTCTGCAAAATCAGAACTTTAATGAGATGACAGCAGAGCAATTCATCTACTTCTGGTTTCTGTAGGTCTCAAAGGTTGGTAGAAATAAGAAAATGCTGAGAGCAGCACAGAAAATCTAAAGAAGGATTGGAAAAAGTACTTATATCTTTAAAATTTAAAAGGATGATGAAAGTATGTGTTTACTAGGCATATATTTCCTTACAGGGAGAAACTAACAGTCAGCAAACATCTTATTAATCTACTGAAGAAAGGCATAATAAAATCAATGACTGAAAAAATAAATTCCAACTAAAAAATTAAGCATTATTTCCTGTGACAGTGATTAAACCATGAAAATCAGTTTCTGCCTCTTGTTCTCCCTAGGCAAGACAGCCTGTCCTTTAAGAAGAAAAGATCTTTCTAAATGTAGTGGGATGAACTCAGCATGGGGATAATTTTTGAATAGTCAGATGCATTCAAAAAAAACAGCACTTAAGATGATCTTTGTCCCTTCCACAAAAAATTATGAGCATGTTAAGATCTCAATTAAGGTCATTCTTCACATTGTTTCTTTTTGCCTTTCAGTATGGAATTTTACCCTTGCTTTGCAGTAAATCTCATCTCAGCTCCTATCCAGTACACAAGGCATATAGTGCAGCCTTCTTGCACATAGGTGCAGTGAAATAATTTGTCATGGTCATCAAAAGATCTGCAAAGAGCAAATAGCATTTCAAGTCCACCAGGTAGCACTAAAAATATGGTGTTTATTTTATTTAATTTTTCTAAATGTTCTCAGATGAGATGTATGGGGATACAGACTGCCCTCCATTCCATCAGAAAATATTTCCATGTGGTTTTAACAGCTTTGAAATATGCACTCCACAATCACAGAAATATACACACTGTGACACAACTGACCCAGAGCAATTACGAGCACAGAAGACATGGAGGCACAAGCACAAATCCAGAAAACCATAGAGCTGTGTTGCTGTGGAGCTGTGCCTTAAAAAACTGCAATGCTGAAGAGGAGCAGCTCAGATCTCGTTAGTTTCAGCATCGTGGAAAACTGCAGTAAGATTGGCATTATTGTGCCTTTTAAAATTTTTAAGTCTCCTCATTGGCATCAGCAAATATTCTGGCTGTGCTTGTGTTAGTCAAAACCAAAGCAGATGTTGCTTTCTGTACTAGGACAAAGGATTATATTCTCAGATATGAGGCAGGCACTTATCAGAGGTAGTTAACAGTTTTTAAGCAGAACTGGAACTTATTTAGATAGTGGCCAAACAGAAAACTTATTGGGAATGAGACGAGACCATGTATTTATTTGCAATTGTTGTTTGAAGTAAATTGTTATACGACAGTGAAGTTTGCTTAACATCTGTTTAAAATAAACCCAGTCAGCTAGCTGCAGAACAATCCAATTAGTATAAAACTACGAAAATTAACTGTTTCATTAAATCATCTGGGTTGCTCAGAAGTCATGTGCATCACTTGCAATAAAATGAAAATAAATGCACTATCAGCAATTGTATGTGTTAATTAAAAGATTAGAGAAAGATTGTGTAATCATGATGACACATATGCAATGAAGTCATTCTAACTGCCTAAAATGTAGCCAAGTCCATTTTATGGAAGGCAATTAAAATGAAAATAGAGAGTTCTTCAGTATTCATGGATTATTAAATACAGCAATTGTTTCAGAGATTTAAATAACTGATTAAGAATAATGGCAAAAACTCTGGCTCTGCTTAAAAACACACAGACATGCACAACCAATTTGATCCTTTCCACACACCAAATAAATGGGGATGCTGGTATTCAGATACCCACTTTGGTGATATCTAAACTATCTGTGGTCTGAAAAGAGTTTAAATATATTTGTGTAGTACCTGCTGTCCTGTTATCATGAATCTGCAAGTACATAGCCTCTAGCCTGAAGCATATAAGTCTGCACAGTGCTGTACACAAGAAGGGAAGAGAGACAAACATACTGCCTTAGACGATTTCTACCCAATACAAGTATATCTTACTGGTACAAGTTACTCTCAGGGATATGCCAGTTGGACAGAAGAGGAAAATTTTTCACAATTAGAACAATCAGCCATTGCAATAATCTTCCCAGGGAAGTCGTGGATTCCCCAACACTGGACACTTGTAAGATTCAGCTGGGCAGGGTGCTGGAACATCTAATCTATGTCATGCTTTGCCAAGAAATGTTGGACCAGATGATCCTTGAGGTCCCTTCCAACCTGGTGTTCTGTGATTCTATGATTCTGTGATCCTATGATGTTCACCATGAGGCATTTCATGCCACACCATGTTCATAATTACTGTTCTTCTCACTTCCAGAAAGACCTTTTTGCTTTTCCAGACACTTGAAGTGGTCTCTGCAGCTCTGAATATTATACGTCTCAATGCTTGCTCCATCATGAGGTGTGGGACTGCTTTATGACACAGGGGTGCACCATGTACTTCTGTCCTAAAAATATGTTGTACAGGAAGCAAGAGAAAGGCAGGAAGCATACAGCTATTTAAATTGAAGTAGTTAACCATGAATTGAGAATCCTGATTCTTAGACAGATCTATGGGTCCAAATTTTCTACTTTGATCATTTGTATTTAGCGACTGAACAGCTCAGTTTCTAGAGATGTTAGTCAACTTTAGCTCTCTCTGAAATCACATTCCAAAGACAGTTTTCAAACTATCTTTTGCTAGAACTAGCACAGAAATCTAATCTTACCTAACAATATCTCACAAAACTTTTAAGATGATCTATGCAGTCTTAATTTATCCCTTGCATGTATTAGGGCACAGTCTTTAATTTTATCATCTCACTTAATTTTTTTTGTTTCTTTAGGACTCTCAGTTACTAGAGACTTTAGTAGCATTATAAGGTCTGAAAAGGAATTATGACATCAGAAAATAATATTGAGTATGATCTTCGCCATCTACAATAATTATTATGAAAATTGTATTCAGTCAGTCAGAACAGGGACCTATATTATACTGTATGTTACTGTCATTCAGAATTAGGAATGACAACTTAGAGTTTGGCTTCTTTCTGGAGGCAAGGCCAGACAAAGCACACACACATGTAAGGTGGATCTTAGCAAAGTTCATTGATCTGCTGTCCACTGTACAAGGATTCATTTTTCTAAAAGGCAATTCTACCTTTGAAGACATAATGTCTATTGTTGCAAGTTATGGAACTAACTCAGGCATATTGACTTGCCAAAAAAAGCCTTCAAAAGATGACCAGAAAAGGGTACTTCCTGTCCCTAGAAAAGTGACAGGATACGGACAGTTTTGCTGACATAACTAGTCATCTTGTTAAAGAGATCTGCTCAGTTGATTCCATTGTGGAAAAAAGAACAGTGATAATTTAATCTATATACCAAAAGGCAAAGAATAATGAGTTTTGCAGTGATCTTTCAGCTGCTTTTAAATCCTGAGGTGAGAAGGAACAAACAGTTTATTCCTATATCCGGACAGAGGCCTCTGGAACTGAAAGGGTTCACCCAGAGAAAGAACTCAGGGGGGAAATTCAGCAATGTAATGATAAAGAAATTGGGGAAAAATAAGAAAAACAGAGGCCTTTTTTTACTGTTTCATGAAAACAGATTGTCTCTCATATCCTCCCCTCTCATTAGCAGTGGAAGTGTGCGTTTAACTTTGGAAGAGTGTGAAGAGAAGTCTGTGTCACCTTGGCACAGCATTGGAATAGTTTGGCTCTACCTCAGGCTATTCTCTGACAGTGCTACAGTATGTCCTTTCTTTCACACAGAGAATAACTTGTCTTTCTCTGTGAAACAACTGTATGTTATAACAGCGTGATTCATACACAGTGGAAATGTCTCATGTCATGGATGTTTTAAAACCAGTTGGAGACAGTTAGAAAAAACACCCTGAAAACAGGAAACCTTCAATCCTGAAAAAGAGGAAACAATAGATTTTACTTCAAAGTACTGCTGCATACTTCTTGTGCAACATAACATTACAACAAAGTAGCAGACTTGAAGGGATTGTGAGATCAGTCGCCAAGATAGAAACACTGCTGAGAAGTGAATTAATGCAAGGTGAGAAATCACATAAGCCTTGCAAAAAGACCATACTAAGTGCATAGGCAGTAAATGGCAGACTTGTTTACAGATGAAGATAGTACTTAGTAGCCACCTTACTGTGCTGGTCTGAATCTATGCAGGGAGAGAAAACCAGAGCAGTGTCTCTGTAGTCTCCCACTGGGACATACACTGAAGCTGGTTGGAGGTGCAGCACTCCAACGGTCAGCTCCTTGGTACATCTCTGCAGTGACTGGATGAGATCCCATCTCTGTGCCATTTACGACTGAACTACAAGGCATTCCCTCCACTCTCTCCATTGCCTCTGTGTATTTCATGGCCAGTATCAAAGCAGACCTGTTTAATGGCATCTTAAAGCTACTGACACATCATCTTTCCTTTAGTTGCTGTTTCTGGTTAGTAGTCATTTCACTAAAAGTTGCCATGGTTGTTTCGGTAGAGGATAGAACCTGTTGATTATAGAGAGAAATTGCCACTGATACTAAATCTCTATTTTTTGATAAAGCAGTTCTACTTAGAAGTTTTGCAAGTGTAACTCAGAATTCAGTCTTTACAGTTTGTCATAACAGTTGTGGGAGAATTAAAAACAAGTTAGTTGAAGCTGTCAGGCAGAAGTGATGTGTGTGCCAGGAAAGCCCAGGAGGTTTGGAATAGCTCCAATTTTCTCTAGGAGCTATTTAGAATCATAGAATCATAGAATGGTTTAGGGTTGGAAAGGACCTTAAGATCATCTGGTTCAAAGCCTCCTGCCATGGGCAGCGACACCTTGCACTAGACCATGTCAACCAAGGCTCTGTCCAACCTGGCCTTGAACATCGCCAGGGCTGGAGCATTCACAGCTTCCTTGGGCAACCAATTCCAGTGCCTCACCACCCTCACTGTGAAGAACTTCTTCCTTAGATCTAATCTAAACTTACCCTGTTTAAGTTTAAAGCCATTACCCCTTGTGCTACCACTACAGTCCCTAACGAAGAGTCCCTGCCCTACATCCTTATAGGACCCCTTCAGATACTGGAAGGCTGCTATGAGGTCTCCACGCAGTCTTCTCTTCTCCAGGCTGAACAGCCCCAACTTTCTCAGCCTGTCTTCATAAGGGAGGTGCTCCAGCCCCCTTATCATCTTTGTGGCCCTCCTCTGGACTTGCTCCAACAGCTCCATGTCCTTTTTATGTTGAGGACACCAGAACTGTACACAATACTCCAAGTGAGGTCTCAGGAGAGCAGAGTAGAGGGGCAGGATCACCTCCTTTTAGCTGCTGGTCACGCTTCTTTTGATGGAGCCCAGGATATGGTTGGCAAGCCTAGAATGATCTAGAATGTGTTATTGTAATCCATTTTGCCAGTCTGCGTAGGTTTACAAATTAAGTAACAGTGTTAAAACAGTGTTTAAACTGTTTTCAGGGGGGGTTGTTTTGGTTTAGGTTTGGTTATTTGTTGTTGGTTTTTGTTGTTGGTTTGTTGGTTTTTTTGTTTTGTTTTTTTTTGTTGGTTTTTTGTTGGTTTTTTTTGTAGAAATCCTAACTAGCTGACTTTTTGGGAAAAAAATGGGAGAAAAGAAACTTTTCTACAAATAATACTGTACTGAAAGCTGCTAATGACTACAAACCAAGAATTACTTGGATCTCTGAGGATTGGAGACTCAACCCAATGAAAACATCGGAATTGTGCTTTTGTCTCAGGAGATGGAGAAATTAGATCTTCTTAAAACAGTAAGCATGATGAATGGTCAGGTCAGTGCAGTAATCCGCATGGTATGTCAGAGATAAGCTATGTGGGTTTATGTATTTGTTGAGCTGCAAAAATGGAAGGATAGATGTATTGAGAGGGCCAAGTGTACAAGACAGAGACAGAGAGTCTGGAACAGCAGCTGAAAGTCTGAAAGAGGTTGTCTAGAACTATCAGGGCAAGAGTGGACCTGCTTCTTCAAGCGTCTTGTTTTTCACGCTGATGACATGTCTGTAGGTCAGGATTAAAATGTTCACACTGTTCTCATGAAGGCAACAAGTGCCAGATAGCTGGTTTGTGGCAAACCAAGCCCACTTATATCTGCAGAAAAAATCCCTACTTATGTTTGTGCCAGACCACTGCTTACGTGTAAATGTGTGAATGACTAGAAAGTCTAGGCTTGAGACTAACATCAAAATATGTGCTGAGTGATAAACCTGGAGTTTTCTAGACACATAACTGAAAATTCTGGTGGCTTTGCAATTATTAGTTTTAATTACTGTGGACTTGATGTGCATTTGTGGGAAGCAGCAAAAACAACAAAAAATCAAGTCCCAGATAGTTCTCGTTGCAGGCATCTATGGCAATAACCCTTTTGGTGAATGGATTGAGTTGTATCTTAAAATATTTGAAGATTTTGTTTATTCCAAAATGAAGGTTGATTTCATTGGCAATTAGAAACCTTATATTGTTGTTATACAGTACAAACTCATTGGCTAATACATACAAATCATCTGTTGCCTTCAGTGTACATTTGTCGTTTTGCAAGTCCCACAATATCCAGTAACCATATTTTGCAGCAATATTTTGGATCACTTTAATGTCTTGTGTTATAAAATAAATTTAGAAGCATTGCAGCTGTATTTTATTGATCATTATCCCTTTTTTTAATCCCCATGGAACAAGTCACGTAACTAATTCTGTTATCTAGGTTTTTACTACTCTCATGAAGATTAGCACTTTTTCCAGTTTGTTTTCCTGCTGTTTGCTACTCTTTCATGCATTACTGTTTCTTGTATACCTGATTTTCCTCTTCTCAGGTATGAACATAAGTTGCCACATTCTTACCTCAGTAGGACTCCCCCATAATCATTCAGTTCTAAAAAGTTCTTGTTCCAGCACTCACACAGTGTTCATCTGCCTGGGGTGGTTCCTACCGTGAACATACTCCAGTTACAAAAACTAAAAACTCCTTCGTATTCCTTATACTTAAACCGTCTGATAATTCTTTAGCACTTTCATTGTCTGTCTTTAGGAACAAGAGAATATCACTGAAGTTCACCAGAACCTCCCCCTGGGAACTGTCAGCCTGTATCTAATTAAATAAGAACCTTGAAACAACATTTCTTGTAAGAATGTCAGGAAAAAAATGTGTAGTAAGGTAAAAAAGAAAATGCTAGTTAGTCCCCTCCACCCACCAAATAAGTCAGTGAATCAGGCAGAGACCAGAATTCAAGGATGGATCGCTTGAAATAGAAGAAAAAGTTTTGAAAAATGTGTACAAGAGGAAGAATGGAAAGAGCAGGTCTGAAGGCTGATACCAATGAAAAGAATAGGCAGATTTACGTGAAGAGCCATAGGTTTTTAAACAGAGGAAGTCCAGGAAAGAAGTATTTCTGCCAGGGGCAAGAACACCTGTTTCTGAAAAGAAATGAAGAATTCACTTTCCGTAGTACCTTTCAAGACAAATGCTTTTCCAAGGTTCCTATTTAATTAGAACAAGGCTGACCGTGCCCAGACAGGGATTCAGATTATTTTAAGCTATATTGTTTAATTAACCCTTCAGGAAAGTCCTGAGAGAAGTAAGAATCAATATTTTCATGCCTGAGTGATAATGCTGGTTGGAAATCACTTTCCAAAAGACTCTATGAGGACATCCATACCACCATTCCCTATGCAAATGATGAGACTATGAAAGATTATAACTGCAAAAATCCAAATGATTGATAGATTTTTCATGCTCCTGTGACATACCTTCTGTGTGATCTTTACACTTAATGCTGATGAAAATGAATCTGATTTCTGCTTGTTTTGAATTTGCACTGTGAGGAATACAAGCTCATTTTCTCTCATTGGCATCAGTCTTCCAAACATAACATAACATTCTCCCTCTTCCTCAGATAGCAGTATCCAGAAATCAAATTACAGTCATATTTTACTAATTACATTTTTAAGCTTGGCACCCTAATATGACCATTATGCATGCTCTTAACTGTGCCAAAAGCAGCAAGTATCAGTTCCTGTAATGTGCAATATGAACTGGTAATTAGGCTAAAATGTGCAGATTTAGTTTCCATTTTGAAGCTATTTGGAACATGCTAATTGTAACACAGCAGGTAAATAATTATCTGAAACTATTTCATAGCAATTACAAGGAAGCCAAGATAAATGTGTGAGTTGCAAACAGATTTAGAAAGCATAGTGGGTTCAATGACTGCTTATACATACCAGAAATCTTAACTGTTCCTAACAGTCAAACACTCATCAATATTAGTACAAGTTGTACAGTAAAAGACTGAATTTTGATAAGAAGACAGGGAGATCTGTAATCTTACTGCGTCTTCCAGCTCCACATATACAAGACAGAGTAAGAAATTTTCATTCTTGGTACAAGAAGATGGAAGTATCTCATTCCTGATACTCGCAGGTCTCTGGTGTCATGCAAGCACTGGTGTGACAAGAGCAATCATACAAGTAGATTTGATCAGTCTGATGACAGTTCTGGAAATGTTTTAGGAAATACCAAGATGACTCAGTCTTTGCACCTGTTGGAATACTGGCTGCTATTGTTGCAAAGTGCTGTGTAAGAGTGTGATGTTGATGTGGACTATGGCTTCTTGCTCTAGTAAATACAGTATATCTAGTAGTACAGTAAATACAGTA
This sequence comes from Nestor notabilis, assembly GCF_000696875.1. NCBI lineage: Eukaryota > Metazoa > Chordata > Aves > Psittaciformes > Psittacidae > Nestor > Nestor notabilis. The sequence goes on along the minus strand of NW_009927781.1, from coordinate 26,326 downwards.
TACTATTGTATACATTAGTACATAAATAGCTTTGACCTTAAGACTTTAATTAGTTGTAAACTGAAACCTACTGACTTTTTCTTTTTTACTTTGTCATCTAACTACCATCCAATACCCCCCTTTATTTTTTTCCAGGAGATTGTTTTAAGGGAAGGAGACACAGCTGGGTCAGTATGGATAACTGCAATAATTTAAACCTTTTATTACAAACCAGCCTTGACCTTTCCTTACAAGATAAGCTGTTATCACTACAGATTAGGACCTTTGTATCTCACCACACCTGAGCATGTCCTGTTGAAAAATAAAAAAAGGCATATCTGTAGTATACAGACATTCCCTCAGGCCCATTACAAAGAGAATGGTAAAGCAAAGGAAATATTAAAACCAAACAAACAAACATACAACCTCCCCCTCCCACCCCCCAAACTAAGAAAAGTTTCGAAGAGCATTATGTGAAGTAAATATCAGTTTTTCCTGGAGGATTAATTTTTGTCTAGCTTGGACCCTGTGTGCTATCTTCTGATAGTTTATTACTGAATTACTGAATATTTGCTGTACCTACCAATTTTTCATCATTCCCAGTAAATTTTATGATGTCTTTGGCCAGACAGTCCAGGCATGATAAGAAACAATCTTCACTGGACATCTTAATATACATAGTGGGCTGGCTGAGGGCTGACAGGACCAGAAGAGAAACATTCAGAAAGATGTGACAAGCTCTTTGTGGGGATGGACCTTAATATAACCTTATGAGGATCCGTATGTCTGATGTTACCCATAACCCAGAGTGACATATCACTCAATGCATCAAGAAAACTTACAGAAACTGCTTTTCCTTTCTGATTTCTGACCCTTGAAGGTAGAGCTGGAACAGCTTTTGAGTTTAGGTTTTTTTGTTGGTTTGGTTTGGGTTTTTTTCCCCTGAAAATTTTAGAGTGCAACATTTGCAGACTTTATACATTTATTCTTTATTTACTCCTCTATATGAGGTCAGTGTTAACACACTTTCTCTAATTATCTATATTGAAATGTCCTTTCAAATTTCTCTGAAACTACAACTGATTCTCGGTTTTCCTTGGGATGTCTTCCAGAGACAGCTCTTTTGAGTCAGTATCCTTTATATGCCTCTTACCCTGCAATACCCAGCAAAGCAAACTTCGCATGTGTACTCAAAATTTTTCTCTGCTAACAGATACAAAGTGAAACATTTGCCTTATCATTCAAATTCAGTAAACATAATTTCTTTCTGCTTCTTGAAAAGTTTTCTCAATAAATAAAGAACTGTAATTCACATAAGTGGTATACAGAGCAATACACATACAGTTACATAGGATTGTCATTATTATCAAATGCTGTTGACATGGTTGAACTGAAACCAGATACTCTGACCTTCACCTTGATGGCTTGACATATTTTCTCATGTTTAGGCATTTAAAATGCAACCAGAGGCCTGATATAAAACCTGTCCATGTCTCCTTGGTGTCACTCAGTGCTCTGCATATTGGTACCTTCCATCAGGATTTCTGACTTAATTTATTCCCGCATCCCATTGCTTTTTTGAATATCTGCTCCAGGGCACCTCTGTAGCAGTAACGGGGAATGGTAGGTGGAAATATATTAAACTATCCCTCCCCTTTCCATTCTTTTGCAATAATACTAGTAGTGAGATGCAAGTGTGGGTCAACATTATGCCTTTTGCCAGAGAAGATTGCCCTCGGTCTAATCCCTTATTAGAAAATATGTTTGAAGATTACTTCCTGGGCTTTAAATCTGTTATTTCACTAGTAAAATTATTATAATCTAAAAAAAAATCTGTTTTAAGAAAAAAAAAATTAAAAGACCCTCTTAAAATTCATATCAATCAAATTCTGAGAAAAATAGCCTGGAATGAGTGATATGAGAGTTGCATGAATGTAATAGGGCAGAGATACTGGAAGAAAAGAATATAATTAAAAAAGGCTGCTTTTTCCCCTCTTCCCTGTAAATGGTAGAGCAACTAAAAGGAAGCAACAGAACTGAAAATCACAGACCAAGCATATGAAAAATGGAAACAGACAGAGGAAATTAATAATTTCCTGTACAACCAGAACAATGTTTTCAAGACACACAATAGGTTTACAAATGAAAACAACAAAGGGACAAAATGTTTCTAGAGAACATTTTTTCATCTTGAAATACCAAACAGCACAAATTCTCCCTATGTTCTGAAAGAAACCATTTTGAGAAAAAGCTTTGTGTTTGGGGTAAATTTAGCAAATATATTTTCTTGTTCTTCTTTTATACAGTTAAGTGACTCTGAAATGTATAAAAACATTTAGCTCAGAAGATACATCATAGTAACAGCTTTTCATTTAGATACTAAGAATAAACAGCTAACATGCTTTTTGCATAAAATTGTGTGCTTCTTTATAATAGTTTTGTTATTTGCATTAAGTAGCAAGTTAAGGATACATTATATTAAATTATCTGGGACATTATTAACCATGAATAAAACATGCTTTCAGTAATGTAGAGTAAAGCAATACTTTTGGGGGGTGAAAGTCAAAATTTCATGTAGAGAAAAATATACTCTGAGGAGCAGAACACAGCATGGGCCAGCATATACTGCTTACAGCTCTATTCACATCAGTAGCACTGATTTACATCAAGTGAGAGTTTGGAATGAAACACTCCCTTTTCCCATTAACAGTCACCCAGTAAAGCAAATTTGATTTAGGGCAACTGTGTGATATGGTCCAAGACAGCTATCTGTGGCCCTTTAATCTCCTGCAGCTTGCAAGCAGCTCCAGAGCAGCTCCCACTCCAGGGCAAAGTCACACAATTAGTAATGAGATTTTCGTGACTAACTATTGCCAAGCAGTACAAATCTCAGCACTGGAAGCAGTTGGGCCAAGCACAGGCTAATAAGTCTGATATCAGTGACTGCCTTGATGCCCAAAGGGACCCCTAGGAATGCTCTGCAGAACCCATAAAAAACATGTCCTACAATTTTCAGCTTTGATTTTAAGGTAACAATAAATGGATGACACAGTATAATGGACAGAGATTAAGGTCAGTGGGACAGAGGCTCAAGGCAGACAATCTGTTTAGTTTTCAGATATTAATTCTCTAGCACCACTGGAAAACTGACAATAGATTTTCCAAGATTGATAATCAAGAACTAAGCACTCAGTATCAGCTAAAATCTTCTTTATGCTAGGAGTGTCAGAGAAAGGACTACAGCTAGTGCACAAGAGGATAGGACGTGTAGGCCTGCTTTTTCTATTTCATTGTACTTCAGTACTTCTGAATGTTAAATTATTTTGATGGACACTAAAAATTTTAAAAAGAGTTGCAAATTAATTTCCTGGCCAGAGCAAAATGGCAGAGAATTCATATATACTGTAGAACCTCCTACTCTTCATGCTTGACAAGCAAGATATGATGAGTTTCTTCTGCTCCTTTTCCCCTACTATTTTGACATGAAAATGAAGTAAGGATCTGATGTGACTGCAATGTGTATGTAAGAAAAGAAGGGGAGAGTTTGAAGTTTTTGTCCTTAATTACAAACTATAGACTGACTTAATACTGAATTTTTGTTTTTTGAAGATTTTCTTTTTTAAAAGAATTTGAAAGCATTCCTGTTTAGAAGGAACCAAGAACGCAGAAATAAAGAATATATAGATGACAATTTTCTGCTTACCTGGCATGTAAGCAGTATCTTCTATCCTTTATACTGTAATTACACTGAGCCCTCATCTTCAAAGTATGTGTTGATACTAAACTCACCCTGTCTGGACAAGAACAAGAAGTTCCTAATAGGACCAAACAATCTTTCTTAAAGAATAGTGTGGATTTTAAGCTAGACCACCAATCAGTCCAGGCAGCTGCTTAAAAACTTCAAGCATTAGCGCTTTTCTGTAGAATACTTGAGCTGCTAAAGGTTTTTACTTAGGCAAATGCAAAAAGTTTCTAGGTTTTTGCATTTTTTTATTTAACTACCAACTCTGAGGACATTTGAGCATCATCAGTGATGAAAGCCATTGGAAGTCAATGAGATACTTTGGGGGTTCATTAAGTTAATAATTCTATTTAGCATAATACTCTCATGGAAAGATGACACAAATCCTTTGTACAAACAGCAATGTTTAGGGATTACACTGTTTGGTTTTACTAATTATCTCCCATTTGGCCTCTTTGCTACAAGTTTAATTTTATAAACTCATCATGCATGTCATTTCATGAGTCATAGAGCAGTTAAACTATAGACTATATATAAATTTCTTTTCCTAAAGGAGAACCATACTGGGATTTTCCACTGTGTTGGGGGGTTTGGCTTTGCTGAAAAAGCTCTGAAACAGTGGTAGTTAATCAAATTCAAAGCCATCAGAACTCTTGGGGTTTGATTCAAAGATCACTAAAATACACAGAAAGTTTTCATGGCTGTCATGGTTTAAGATCAAGTGACAGTATGAAGGTTTGGAACTAGATGATTTTTAAGGTCCCTTACAACACTAATCATTCTATGATTCTGACAACTAACCACCAAATATATGCAATTTTTTTAATTCCCCAACTTCTCTATTCAGTTTGAGGGTCAGTGCCACCCAGAAGAGAAGTCAAAGTGGAGTTAGTGTCATGGACCACACCTGCCACGAGCTGCTGAAAGAGACCAGCGCTAGGTTTTGATCCAAATGTGTTCAGGTTTAGGGGACATAAAATGCACTAATAGACATATGAGTGTTACAAATCTTCTGATCTCTCTGGTGGGTTCAATCAAATATTTTCTTACAATTGAGAGCTCGAATCACAA
>NW_009927781.1:0-21503 GCF_000696875.1 Nestor notabilis | reverse complement strand
ATTCCTGCTTTTTGTTTTAAATGCATAACTTCTAGACTTTCCATTCTTAAATCTCGAAAAGTACATTTTGGAGACAAAGTAGTTTTCAATCCTGTGCAGGTATGATCTCTATTACACGAATGATTTTTTTTAGGAACTTTTTCTCCTTCTTTTATTGCTAAGTAAGTTTGTAAAGACTGCAAAAAACAATATCTTGGTGAGTGTGTGTGAACTCAGTACTCCTACATTTCTATTAAGGTTCATGTCTTTTTTAATAGACACAGACTCACTAAAGATTACATTCTATCTACCAGTGCTCCATTAGGATCTTTTGATGATGCAAACTCACTTTAGCTATGTAGTTAAGCTGTGCTCGTGATGCCTTGAATTGCTGAAGAACTGTGGTCAATCCAAGAATTTCTTTTTAATCATTTGTGTCCTGTAAAATTTTAGCTGAATATCAGACATATAGTTCCAGATGTGCACGTGACCACGCTATGCCCGATGACAGTTCATAAAAAATTATAACTGTTACTTACTAAATATTGTTCTGTATAAAGAAAACTGGACCTCTTATGTTATCTGAGCATGCAGGGAAAATTTGAAGATATATACAATTGCCTTACAGATTTTCATAAATGTGTATTCTGTCTGGATTGATATCTACTTCTTTGCATTGACTATATGGTTACTGTAAACAGAAAAGTGATACCATTTTTCACCAATAGAGAAGTTATTCACATAAGAAAAGTAAGTATAATTTACAAGATTTCCAAGTTTGTGATGTGAAAAAGATTCTTCTTATGACCGGTAAGGAACAAATAAAAGTATTTTGTTTTATAAATTCAAAAAATTATTCCTATAAAACCATTCTATGTGGTTAGTTTGTATAATATCTTACTTATGTAATAAAATTGAATATAAAAATTGAATTATCAATCTATGTCTTCACATTCATCTTGCAGAAAATTCCTAACTACTGAATTATAACTTGTGATCATTAATTTATACACAGGTACTTTACATTTAAAAAGCAAAATTGAACCAGTTACTACTTGGATCACATAGATTGTCTGAAAGCACAGAATTCAAATCTTTAAGACATGATTTGTTCAGTAGCACTAATACTCAACAAAAGTCCTGTATTATTTTCCTGAGAGTAGTCTTTTGTCTACACAGTTTAAATCACTACTCTTCTGTACCTGCAATGCTACAGTCAGAAAATAAAAGTGAGAGATGTCAAAACAGAAAGGTTTGATAACTTCATGAAGCAATTTTAATTGGGAAAATGTTTAATAAAATTGTATTTATTGTTCTGAATGATAACTCCTAATATCTCTTGAGTAGGAAAAAAAAGAAAATGGTCTCTCTTTTGTCTTTACATAACTTTAACAAGATGGAGACTTCAAGAAAAAGTAGAGTTCATATTGTTTCTCTTACAGAAAGTAAATAGGCATCATTCTGATAGAATCCTGATAAAAACAGAAGATGCCACAATGTGGGCTCATGCTTAAGATCTATAATATACAGTTGCTATTAAAAACTTCCAATGACTCTTTGCATGTAACAAATGAAAAATATTTCTAATTTTATTTTTATTTTCAGTTATTTTCTCTATACTTTTTGGTTAAGCACTACTGGAGTGAGTGCTATGAATCCACAAAAAAAAAACCAACTAATTCTCTGGAATAAGGAAATTGTACGACGCCTCATCTCACACTACAAACAAACCTGTGAGTCATTACAAGGGAAAATATAAAAGCACTTACAGGAAAAATAACACCTTGAAAGTTATCCTTTGATTTACCCAACAAGATGTGAAAGTGGAAACAGGAAATGACTAAGGCAAATAGAACACAAATGTTTTTTTCAAGTCCCTTGTTTTTTGAAATATACAAGTACCTGTAGAGGGCATGCAGTGGCACTACTGAGAGCAAAACAGATTTTCATTAGGTTTGGTAGAAGAAGTAGCTTCATAGGTGATTCTGAATAAACTTAGGAAACAACAGAAGTAAGAAGCAGTTGATAAACTTCAGAAATCTTAAAAATACTCAGGGCCTTGTGCTTTGCTTATACTACTGTATATAGGTACATTTACATATGTATATATTATACATATTATATTTTTATACATAAAGTGTACACATTTACACAAATACATTCATTTATAGACATATATGCATATAATTTGATTATATTACATGGTATAGAACAAACCATAAATAAAAAATATGCTATAATGTACCATGGAGGGGAAGAGACTCAGGAAACATACATATATATATATATGTATGTATGTATGTATGTATGTATGTCCTGCATTTATAACATTTGATATCTTGGCCTTTATTTTGGTTTGAACGTCTATGAAATGTTGATCAAAAACTTTGGAAAAGACTTGCCTCTGTAGAGAATCCCTGTTTCTGGGAATTTTGTAATTCTAGGAGAGACCTTTATATTTGCATAACATAGATACACACACTCTCTCTTTGCCAAATGACGAACATTTCTGGGACACTTTTAAAGAGTAATTTTAATTAACATTATCACTGGTGATAATCTTTAGTTACTTGGCACACAAGCAAGGACTAAAGTGGTGCACATTTTGCAACTGCCAAGACCAAAACAAGAGATACCAGGAAGACTATCGGCATCAAAAGGTTTCAAATTAAAATCACTTACAGAAATTTAAGTGTTTCCAAGAGGCTAGAATTATGATAGCTGAATCCAGAATAATGAGCTTCCACTTTGGCCTTAATGCTTTGGCTTCATATGCCTTTGATGTATTAAAATGCACATAAAGTAAGAGGAAAAAAAAAAAAGGATTTTTTAAGATATTGCAATAATTCAAAGGCTTTCCGTGTGTTCAAATATGTGAATATACGCTTCAATCCCAAGTCTTTGTGCCAAATTGCTACCAGTAGCATCTTGTTGCCATAGAGAGAACACAACACATGAAAAGATGGTGAACCAGGTGACAGAGTGAACTATATTCATCTGTTTATCTGTGGAGACTGCATTGCCTATATCAGCTGGGGACAAATGAAGCTGAACACAGTTATCCAATGTTAGTGCCTGCCAAAACCCAACACAATTTGGCTAATTCTTTCCTCCTGATACAATTATCTGTTTAGCTCAAGAGTTACCATATTCATTATAATTCTGAACATCTCCTCAATCTATATTAATTATATGGATAATATTATTTAAAACACAGAGCTCACGGAGTCTCATTGCCAGCCAGGGAAGCACATTAGCCTCAGGCTAATCGCTCAAGCAAATTGTTGTGCTTCTGTATATATCTTTTACATTCTAATTCTGTTCACAACATAAATAATCACTAACTTGGTCTAAGCTATCCTTTCAGTAGAAGTTCCTGTGCTAAAAAGAGGGAAGTTTCTCCCGTGTGGATAAAGGTTTTATTTATCTTCGGTATATGTAATTGCAACACCCCTCCCCTTAGTAGTGTCTGTGCCTTTATTATGAGATGGAGGCACTGATAAGAATGAAACAGGAAACCAGTATGCACACAGATTTGATGGGATCTTGCTTCATCAACCATTTGTAAATTTCAGCAGTAATGTATTCTGCTGCATAAAACAGGATAAATTGCAAGTGATAAGCCAGTTACAATGCAAAAAGTGCAAAGCTGATTATATCAGTCATAATTGATAAAACAATAAGCAGAGAAAAATGTGGATACAGTTAGCTGGTTTTGTTGACAATTAGCCAAAACCGCTATGTTCATGAATTTTAGCCTTGCAGGGAGGATTAATCTAGATGTGTTTTGCAGAGCAGACAGATAGTGTTTTCCTTTGCACAGAAAAACCAGCTGGTATATCTGGATACTCTAGCAAAACATAAAGCAAACAGACTTAAGTAGATATCTTTCTTGGTATGCTAATAATTCTATTTTTTTTTTAAGTGAATTTGGTTTGGCAATGATTCCTTCCATTCCAGATATGGAAATCAGAACCTCTGCTTAGTACAAATTTCACATTTTTTAAGACATCATGACTAAGTTGGCTTGACTTACCAAATGGGTCAGTGGTAAAGAGAAAGTATTATGTCTGCTTTAAAATCAGTCAGACTGAATGGAGGGAAGTGTGGGACTCTGGAACAGTCAAATTAACACTAGCAGATTTGAAGAAATGAGATCAAATCAGATTTAACTCAGGATACATGTTCAGTGCGAAGATGTGTTAGGAACAAGATGTATAGTCTTTTCTACTAGTGGGTTTTTAATTTTATAAACTATTCTTGCCTCATCACCAGGCACAAAAAAAAAAAAAAAAAAAAATATTAAAAGGGTTTATGTCTTCTTAGACTACTCGATACCATCTTAAACATATCTTCCCCAAACATGAAAAGTAATCTGCACAAATGAGCTGCTCTTGAAAGAACTAAGCTTTTCTATGGGGTATGACAGAGCCTGGTGTTGTCTCTGCTTACACTTCACATCCCCTTTCTTAAACAATCCTTCAGAGCAGGAGAAGACTCATTCTGAAATGCTCTTAAAAACACATTTGGGTTCCTTTGAAGTCTGTAGAAGTCCTTCTGCAGGCTTCAAACAGCTTGGGATTGGCTCTGTCATGGATAAACAGGGAGGAAAAATAAGGCCAGCAAGGAAAATTAGCTTACAAAAACAGTGTTGATATTGATCTAAAAAGGAAAAACATATATATAACACTGCATGTGAGAAAGACAAGGTGTTCTTCTGTAAAAGCTGCATCATAAACAATCCATTTTATGTGGGCATTTAAGAGGGAAATTTCAGCATAATTATCAAGATTGTAAGTGGTATATTACTGAAGCTAATGCTTCAGTTCAGCACTCTGCTGAGGTAAAATTTTCCAGAAGACTTCCATGCCAACCAACCACTAAGACTATTGCAACCATTACTTGGTCCACCAAAGCTAATCCTGGAAGGTGTGTTCACTAAAGACTGCCTCTAAATTAACATGCCCTGCCCAGAAACAGCACCTCCTGACCATGGATGGATCTGTCCTGCTACACCTGCAAGGCATTTCTGCGTCACTGTGTGAACATGTGTCCAGTGTTAAATTAGGGGCTCTCTGCCTTGGTCTCCATTTGCACTGCGAGCATGCTTTCAAGCATGCTGAGCATTAGTATTCTATGGTATCTGCTGCTTCTGAAGATGTTAAATTAATCAGGAGGTTTCATCACAACCACACAAACATGCTGGGTATCCCTGGCTGCTCCAGTCTGCCGAGACTGCCATTCTCATTGTACAAAACCTTCAGTAACTGAAAGAATTAGATAATCTTCTACATGAAGTAATATTTGCTTGTCTAGGATTGTTTTCTAATCTTAGGCTGTTGTTCTGAAAATAATAATCTTACAATGTTGCATTTTTGCTTATAAAAACCCCCAAACATTAAAAACAGAATTTCCAAGGTTAAAAGCACTGTCTGAGAGTATAAAGACTAACTCTGCATAGCAAGCATTTTGATTAGCAAGCCACAGAATTCCAGTGTTATAAGCAATGTCTTGATGTCAGCTACAGTGTTTTTCTGACTGTCCATCTGTTCAGTTTTTAGTTCTAAAAACTACATTTTACTAAATTTTGAAGCAGAATTTAGGTACAGTGGAGTTTATTATCACTCTCCAGATAGTATCAGATACTGAAGCAGTTTTTGAATGTATATATGAAACAGCCTTACCCCATCTGCTCTAACATGCTTTATAAATTTATTAGTTGAACTAGCAAGTGCCATTGGCAGTTCAGATATAAAAGCTTTTTGTTAAGTATTATCTCTCTAGGGCTTTCTTATCCTTCTAAGATAAATCATTCTCTATGCAAGCTTACTGTTAGAAAACAACCCTGAGAGTTTTGGAGAAAGAAAGGAAAGGAGATTCAAAAGTATTGTGGGAGAGGTACAGAAATAGATTTCCCTTTTCCACTTCTTTATGGACTGAATCCAGTCTAACTTTTTTCTGTCAATATTCCCAAAAAGCCTGTGACTCACCAAGCAAAATAACGTCTGGTCTTCAGGAGCAAAACAGAATTTGATGCTGGTGTCATGACAGGCTGTCTACAGAAGAAGATTAAAAGATTGTTGGTCAATGTGACATAAGCAATAACAGCCAGCATAGTAGATGATCTTTCTAATTCATTGAACCTCCAGGAACCGGGATCATTACTACCAAACATCGTACACACTGCGCAAAGCATTGCATTTCACAAGGCACCCTTCTAGTTAGTAAAATTTATTATATCAGTAGAAATGCAACCCAGAGATTTCAAATTTACTTATCTATGACCTTTACCCCTGAACTCTGAATCCAAACACAGAAACTGAAATATCATCACATCTTTGCTTACTAACTCTGAACACTGGTGATTTTGCTGTTTAATTTTGTCCCAGCCCTATCAGTCAACTACAGATTTCAAATGTATATGCTCACTATGCTTCCCTTTGTTATGCTGAGCAAAACCCCATTAAAATAATTTGCATTTTGCTGAGAGAAATCTGTCGTTTGCTTCTGCTCACCAGGATACTATTCTTTGCGACATTTCAGTCTCTCGCTGAGAAAATTGTCTTAAAATAGCAGAGAATTATGCTTTATATGAAGTGACAATAACAGAAAATACATGTAGTTATTCTTAAAACAAATATTATTCTTTTATCGAAATGCTGTATTGAAATCTAACAATGGTTATTTCATCAAGCTAGCAATAACAAGAAAAATAAAACAAAACTCAGGACACTCTACTTAATATTTTAAAATGAAGGCATGTTAAAAAGAACACCCAAAATTTAGTTTTCTTTCTTTTTTTTTTCTTTACAGACAAAACCAAGAACTGAAGTATTGGAATAGGTGCAATGAAATACAGAAATTTTCTAACTGATTTTATTTCATAGTTCACTATTACAAAAGGATCAGACAGATATCGAAACCTTCAAATAGTTTAGGTTTTCACCCCAAAATTGAGCAAAAAGAAAAAATAGACTGTTGTTTCAATACTGATTTTGTAAGTCAACATTTTGTGTTACTGTCTGATGTACTTAATATTGATGTAATCTGATATAAATTCAGCTATTCCCAGGACAGCAGGGCTCCATCATGTGTAATGGTTACTTGGGAAAACAAATACCATCACTCCAAATGTCTTCCTTCTTCTTCCACTAGCTGTACATGCTGAGCACGATGCCAGATGACGTAGGATATCCATGTGGTTGGTTGGGGTCAGCTGTCCCGGCTGTATTCCTTCCCAGCTTCCTGCGCACTCCCAGAAAAGGCCTTGACTTTGTCTAAACGCTGCTCAGCAATAACAAAAACATCCCTGTACTATCAACACTGTTTTTGGCACAAATCCAAAACATAGCCCCATACAAGCTACTGTGAAGAAAATTAACTCTACTCCAGTCAAAACCAGCACATACAGCCACACATATTGGAGTGCTGTTGCTAGCATAACTTAAGGCAATATATGGACACAAAGCTATGACAAACGTTAGTGTGACATTCTAATAATTCCAGTAATGGTAGAGATGCAAATGGCACTAAACCTTTGTCTTTGAGCTGGGCCATGGTTGAGCCTTACAGTGTTATGGCTTAATTCCAGTTAATCAATGGATGAACCATTATTTACTTGCTGTAATGACTGTGTGGTTCTTTTTTCACTTTAAGGGTCTTTATTATTTATTCTTTTACAGCATATGGGAACTTAGTGATAAATAAATAACTGTGGCTATGTGTACATGTTGAATAAAAGACAGCTTCTCCTTTTTATGCCATCTAAGACAGGAGGCAGCTATAGATGTATAGATATTCAAACATGGAAGTAAGAGAATTGACTGACACACTATAAGGAGTTGCATTAACTTTTTAATGTTTAATCATATTTTGACTGTGCAAATCAATACACCTGCACTCTAGCAAATACTAGGCTTAGTCTGTAATAAGATACTTTCAGAGAAGGAATTGCGTTTGTCAAAAATACTGTAGGTAAAAAATTGTTAGTATGTTTGATGCATACACAGCTCCATTACTGTGTTAGCCAAGAATACTGGCCCATAAATGAGGCATATTTTTACAGCTACAGATTTCAAGCCAGACCTTTTCCATTCTCACTTTAATCCCTCAAATGCACTATCACATACTGCAGTTGCATCTAAAAGTGTGAAGCTTAACAGCAGGAGGAAGAAAACATGAGATAACCAATTTATTTTGCTTTTCAAAGCAGAAAGAAAGAGATTAAATTCCCTGCCTTAATGAAACATGGACTTTGGCTTGACAGGAGCACACTTCCAGGACATTCCTCTTCCCAGCTCCTTCCTCCCCTGGGACTTGTGAAGCAAGGACCAGGTAGTCACAAGGTAAAATGTTAGCATCGTTACTGGTATTAACAGGTCATAATGCTAGCATGCAGAGCTGCAATTTTTGTCAAATGGGGAAAGAAAAGTTATTTCTTACAGGCCATCATGCAGAGGAAAGTAGGCAGAAAGCCACAAGGATCTCCAGAAAAGGAAAGCTGTATTACTAAATGGTACTTTTTAACAACAGGGAAAAACGAAACAAATCTAAACATAATTTGGGACATAATAGTGCATTCCAAAATGTTTAAAACCATTCATTATACTATCTGCCTTGTAGCTTGTGAAGGTGCTTATTATTCCAGGCATAGCCATCAGAAGATGGTGCTATATTCAGATTCAAAATGAGAAAAACCAATAACTAAATCAACCATGTGAAGTATTGAAATTAATTTCCAGTGCAAGACTTAGACTCATAAAACCTGCAAGCCCTACAATATTAGAAAGCATTGTTAGAGCGTTTGTGCCAAAGACCAATCGTCTGTTCAGACAGCAAATCAGAGAGCACATGTTCATGAGCTGAACTTTACACAAGCATCAATAAGAGCAAACATCCACTTTATGTAAAGAGGCATTCTTCTTCAAAAGCTCAGTCAGGTGCCTGATCACAGCCAGCAATTACTGAAGCAGATAAGTCAAGATTTTGTCAGTGGAGACAGTAACAGAACTGCATTAATTAATGTAATTAAGCGTAATCCAGCATTCAGACTTGCATTCAGAATTGGCATTAGGTATTATTCATGGTGTTGCTTTGTAAGGAACTCCACTTGCTCAGTTCCTCAAACCCCACAAAAATGTATTCTTAAAAATATTAGAATGTATTTTGCTGCTGGAGGTACTGACCCCTAGTGAGATAAAAAAACACAGTTGTTTTCATTATAGAGACAAATGCAAACAATGAGTCTATTTGAATAAGGAAAGTTACGGGTATTTCTATTTTCTTTGGTGTCCCTGCCATATTCTAGTATAAGTGTCTCAGGAAATCATAGGCTTTAAGAGCAGAGAAGAAAGAACCCAAATTATTTGTTCTGTCTTTGTATTTACAATGGTCATTTGAGCAAAGCTTGCTTTTTAAAAAGATAACAAAACTTAAGAACAAGAGAAGATAAGCCACATCTGTTTAAAAACATGGCAAAACATTTTCCCTCTTTCCAATGGTAAGCAGGCAGGAATATTTATAATTTGTTTTAATATCACTTAAGTACAAATACAGAGACCTTCACGTGCCACCTCATCTAAGGGGCATGAGATGTGTGCTATCATGGAAGCAACTGAAAACTGTGTAACCAGGGTTTCTCTGTGCAGTTAGTTTGGATCCTCACAGATGTTGTTTAGGTTTAATGTGAGAAGATAAATGCATATTAAATCCATAATGTCTTCCTTTTTCCTGTCCAAGAGACAGGAAATAATGATTAATTCAGAGAACTTCCTGTATCCCAATATTCTTTTCTCCTGAACATGTAGCTCCTTAGAATCCCATTTCATGATCTTGTATTTGTTGTGCAAATAGCCAGCAGCAGATCTGTACAAGGGGATATAAGGTTTTACACATGTATCTGCAACCACAGTGAAAGAAGCCCTGGGGAACGGAAAGACATTTAACAGTACACTCCTTTGTAAGGTGTTTCCAGTTCAAAGCTTTTTTTTCTTTGCAAAGGTATATCTCCTCTGTGAGACCTGCATGAGGCAGCAGCACAGGGTGACACTTCCCATGGCATCTAAAAATGTTAAATGGCTTAGACTGTGCTTCTAGCAGCACTTCAGCTACTCATTAGAGTGACTTCTCAGAAATCAATAAGAAAACCACTTCGCAGTCTTCCAGTATGAAAATAAAACTATATCATGATAAGATTATTTTTTTTTAATTTCCTCTGAACTGCCTTCTTTTTCTCAATTAAATTCAAGAAGATAGAAGATGAGTCTAAGCCAAGACTTTAATGAATATAACTTAGAAGGCTAACAGTAATTTCCTAAGGGGTGATAAAGGGATCAGAGAGTGGTTTTTGTGACATTTTTCTGACTTAATACTTTATTAGAGAAAAAAAGGAATGGGAGACAATTCTGAAAAAGGTCATGTAAATCAGCACTTTTGGACAGGAACCAGCTATCCTAGTTACTTCATAGACAAAATAAGTCACTGTCCTCTTAATATACAGAAGAAATAGGCAGGATAAACATCAGAAGGAAAGTTGAGTAATGACAGAGTATCAAACATCAGGTAAACAGTATTCACTGGCAAGGCAGATTATGGAATAACAATGGCTGGAATTATCCTTTTATTTCAAGCTAGACTTCATATCTCTTTATCAGAAACAAAATATCGGTGGTTAAACTTGCAGTTATAGAGAACTGACTGAGCAGGCCTTTAAAGTTCTTTTCAATTCATGTTAGTTCAGGCTCCTCCTGTACATCTCTCCTTTCACCCTGAGAGATCAACAGCATTAATTCTGCCTGGGAAAAATCTGCATTTGAGATTTCCTGACAATACAAATAATTCTGGAAGTTAGCAAAGTTTATTAAATGTATTTAAGCAAATCATTTTTTCTTGTGATTTAACCCTAAGCCTGAATTTCCATAAAATGATGCATGTCCATCACCTGTGAAGGACCTATGATGAATAGATAAAACAGATTTTTTTAAACAGATTTTATTTTCCTTTTACTATTTTATTCTCTATAATTTTCTTGGGTTTCTTCCCCTTTCTTTTTTTTTTTTTTCTGCTCACTCTTGGCTACAATAATTGTAGTGATAGTAATTCACACTCTCAAAAGCCACATGGTGGCCACGTGATGAATAAGGCGATTCAGAAAGTGATTGTAGCAACTGCTTTTGAGCATTCATAGAATAAAATAGCATACTTTCTTGTCGTGGTTTAAGCCCAGCCAGTAACTTGGAACGATGCAGCCACTCGCACACTACCCTACCTTCTTCCTCCCCCCGCTCCAGCTATAAAGTCGGGAACAGAATAAAAAAAAAATAGAAAAAAGGAAATTTCTGCATATTTTATATACAGAAGATTCTGTACTTTTAAACTACAGGCCTAGCTCTAGCATTGAATCTGGTAGCATTTTCCAAGTACCTTACTTACTTAGAAGCTCATGCCATATTTCCAGAAATGAGAGGGAACAGAAAATATATTCATTTGTGTCCTGGGTTCAGCTACAGCAGTAATTTTTCTCCTTCTTAGTAGCTGGTGCAGTGCTGTGGTTTTGACTTCCAGCCTGGGAACAATGCTGATAACACTGATGTTTTTAGTTGTTGCTAAGTGATGTTTACTCTGACCAAGGACTTTCTCAGTCTCATGCTCTGCCAGGGAGGAGGGGAAGCCGGGAGGAAGCAGAGACAGGACACCTGACCCAAACTGGCCAAAGGGGTATTCCATACCACAGCACGTCCTGCCCAGTATATAAACTGGGGAGAGTTAACCAGAAGGCCCAGATCGCTGCTTGGATCGGACTGGGTATCGGTCAGCAGGTGGTGAGCGGTTGCGTCCTCTCCCCTTTATTTCCCTTATCATTGTTATTGGTAGAAGTAGTGGTTTTGTATTATACCTTAGTTACTGAACTGCTCTTATCTCTACCCGTGGGGGTTACATTCCTGTGATTCTCCTCCCCATCCCTCCAGGAGCACGGGGAGGAAGAAGCTGGAGGAATGAGCGAGTAGCTGCGTGGTTCTGAGTTACGGACTGGGCTTAAACCACGACACCATCACAGTGGACAAATAAACAAATAAAAAAAATAGCTAGTGTGAAATAAAGCAAGAAAATGTATTTTACTGGAAGATAAAGTCCATCTCCCATGAAAGCAGAAAGACTTCTTTGCAAAATCATTAATAAATCTCTGGGATTAAAATTTCAAAACTGAAATCATGAAGTCTGAGATACCGGCATCAAAGCGTTGACAACTGAAGTAACTCGATAGATCATTTTTTACCCACCTATTATTTTTATGAGATTGAGAGAAGCCAATATCCCCCATGCTAGAATCAACATTCTTAATTACCTTAAGTTAATTAAGGTATCATGGGATTTGGGAACCATCTGTAGGTTTCCTCCCATCCCACTTTTTCCTTAAAAGACAAGACCTTTACTCCAGCAGCTTCAATTGTTTCCCTCTAGTCCCTTTAATTTCTTTCTCTTTGACATTTATGTGTCTGCTTTCTACCATAAAAATTCCCCTTTTTACTATCTAACTGCAGGCTACTTGCCTGTTCCATCCAGGTATACAGAAGATTCTATTTCGCTGTATTCTCCAGTTGTTTTCAGGAGAGGAAGCCTCTAGAGAGTGCTGCAGGAGCCAGGCAACACCACCTAAAAATAAGCAACCTTCCTCCTTACTTCCCAGCTAGAACTTTTCATGAAAAACAATATAGAGTAAATTGAAAACAAACCAAGCTGTTACAGCAGCTGCCAGAAGAAATCCCACAGGTCCTGCAGTTTTATCACTGAGCTATCATCTCTTAGTACAGCTGTCTGCCTTGAAGTTATGAGAGCTTCTGCATGGCCAAAAGGCATGTGCAACAGCAGCCTACTGACACACATATTGAATAGCTTCAGCTTCCCCTGATCCACCTCCCTGCTACCCAGTTCCTTGCTGCATCTTTCCCCTGTCGTGCCTTATCTCCAAGCTAACTGATCCCGAGTCTTGGTCTCATCTTCCTACTACACCCTTTCCTCTATGTCCTCTCGCATCCCGGTTACTGAATGACAGCCTCTTGGCACCTCCTCACTCTCCACAGCTAGTCTATCTTCTAACACCTACTCTACTCTGGGTAATACTGTCAAGCAAATTAATCACTTTCTCCCTCTCCTTCCCCTCCAGTTTGCTCTCATAATTTACTCAAATGAAACACTATCAGCATAACAAAAAAGTTGACTTGAACCAAATAGCTAAAGGATAAATTATTTGAGAGAAATACATATTTGGATACCTATTTGGTCAATTCCAAGTACATGAATCCTTTTGAAATTGTGCACCAAATCAGATTACATTTTCTTCAGAGCCAGAATATCTGGAAGAATTATTACAAAGTAATAACTCTACTTAAAAGCACTATGTTGAAAACTTCTGAAAAAAAAAAAGTTTTGAGGTTGCATATTAGGAAATACTACTCTGGGGAAGTGAACTGGCAAGTGCTTGAGGGGCCAGTCATTAGCGGATTAAGCAACCTCAAATTCCTTTCAGCTGTGTCAACAAAGAGTCTAATCCACTGTTGCTTACTACCAAAATGTGAAATTCACACCCTTGGAAAGAAAAGCCTTAATCAGAAAAGATAACTCAGTACGTACTAATCAACTCTCTTCTTGGCAATCATTACAGATATGCCAACAGCTAAATGAACTTGAAGTCTGGGAACCAAGCAAATGCTGACAGCTTTTGGAAATGCAGGATCCACCTGGGACAAGTTATTTATTGTATGTTCTAGGTATCGAATATTGTCATTAGGAAGAGGCATATTATTGGACTAAAGGCTAATAATATTTAAATTTGTGATTAGGCTTCTGATTTTTCCCCTTCTTTTTCACACGATACTACCTTTGTGCATATTGTTCTTACCCTTTTTAACAACTGGATTAAACCATTTCAGAGAGAGAGAGAATGAGGAATCAAGCAAAACAATTTTGTCAGTTTTATCAAAAATAATTTCAAATGAGAACTAAGAGGAATAGTTCAAACCAACATTTTTGTTCTGAGATTGTATTTGTTATGCTGAGATAGGGAAAAGGAAAAAGAGGAAAATATTTATACAAGAAAATAAAAGTAATGTCTATGCAAATTAATGATACATTTGTCTGCTCAATACAGGAGACAGTAAGTCTGAATTTATGAAATGTTCTTTCAGAAATAAACCATAAGACTAGGAAAATTCAGGCTCTCAAACCTGACTGTGCAATTGTTCTGAATGATAAATCGTTGATGGTCACAGGGTATACAAAAAGCAAGCATTTTATGTATCAGCATTTACAGAGAAGACTGAAAGTAGATGTTTTGAGTAGTATGTAATGAAAATATCTGTCTAACATTGCACTCAGACTTGGGAAATAGATATCAATACACTTTTATTAACATTGGTTTCATTATGATAATGCTTCAAACATCAGTAAAGAGTGGGCACCTCCAAAGGTACTGCATATACACATATTTACAGGATAAATAGATATGCCAGTGAAAGAAGAGGAAATTAAACAGAGGACCACTTCTTAAAATAAATCATGGCCAGGAAAAGACTGTACCACTCCAGCGCTGTTTAACAACTTTGTCAGCCACATGGACAGTGAGATTGAGTGAGCCCTCAACAAGTTTGCCAGTGACACCAAGCTGTGTGGTGTAAACACACTGGAGAGAAGGGATGCCATCCAGAGGGACCTTGACACGCTTGAGAGACGGGCCAGTGCAAACCTTATGAAGTTCAATAAGGCCAAGTGCAAGGTCCTGTATCTGGGTCAGAGCAATGCAAGCACAAACATAGGCTGGGTGGAGAATGGATTGAGAACAGCCATGAGGAGCAGGACTGAAGGGTGCTGGTTGATGAGAAGCTCAACATGAGCCAGTAGTGTGCACTCAACAGACCAGAAAACCAACCATGTCCTGAGCTGCATTGAAAGAAACCTGACCAGAAGACTATATACAGAAGCCAGAGTGTGCTAATTTGTGACTGTCCAGCAAACACTTTCTTTTTAAGTTGCAGGACTGTATAAACTTCCAGGCATTTAGGCTATGCATTACTTTGGATGAGGGCATAGACATCTATAGCACAACACATTCTGTAAAAGGTGGAATACACATTTGTGCTAGAAGGACCGGATTGCAATTAAAATGAGAGCCAATTCTGGAAGATGTGTCTAGTCTATATTTGGATGAATACTTACAGCCAGATGAAGAGCACTGTTAGCATTTACATTAACTTTGTTAACATTAAATTAATGTTTTAAAGCATTATTGATTTACCTAAATCTGTTTTTGTAGGGGTTTGTGAAGTCCATTTTCCTGATGAGCTGTGCTGTTAGCTGTCCTCACTTTTGACAAATGTCATAGGGTAATATAGTCTCTGAAGAGTTCAGAAACCCTCAGAAAACCTACGGGAGTGTCTACTCATCAGTATCAGCTATATGAATTCTGGTTCTCTGCTATGAATTTATGGCTTCCAAGGGTTTTATATCTTTGTAAACTTATTTGCCTCTTAGCAAAGAAGGTGCAAAACAGATTCACTGCAAAATCTTAATTCTGCCACGGTTTACACTACCCATAATATATTTTGTTCGTTTGTCACTCTTTATTTGCCATATGTTTGAAAGCATAGGAGAATTTAAATCACAGACTTGATACTTTCTCTTATTCTTTATGATCATCGTGCACAGACGTTGATCTAACCAGATCAATGTCAGCCCATTTACAAAAAAGGAAAGATTTTAAGCTATTTGATATGACTCAAGAGTGTATCCAAGGACTATATCTTCTGTGTACATTTTTGCTTCAGTGAAAAAAGAAACTGTTTTTGTAAAAAAATTCTCTTGGTTCTGCCCTTGTGCAAGCTCTGGGAATACACTGAAGGCTTCTGATGCGCCATGGCTTCACTTGAGCAGTGTCTGATATAAGACTCTGTCAGAAAATATCTTTATTTTCACCTGACAGACTGATGGAATAACCATTTTTACTTTCTGCCTTTCAGTCAAATTACTATATTGTGATTGTTCATATCAATATCTTTCACATGAAATAAAAGTCACATGTATTTTAGTAAAATATAAAGGGGATTCTCTAGTAAAAACTCTCTGTACACAGAACAGATCCTTTAATACCTAACCCTTTGCACGTATCGCTTCACGTGGGGACTGCCAAACATTCCCTTAGGCTTAAAACTAATTCCAGAGAGTTTGAATCAGGCAGTTTGGGTTCTTTTGCTTCTCAAACCCAAAAAAATCACTGGCATTAAGTTTAAAATCTGATTTTTGTCTGCTTTTTGTTTAGACTCAAAAGAGGATAGTTATTTTTCATAATAGATTTAAATTACTTTTTTCACATAAATTGTGACATTAACAAGAAGAAAATGTTGATATTTTTTGTATAATTTCATTTCTTGGAAATAACTTACATTTTCTAGACAATCCTAGTGAAAATTATCACTCAGGACACCTGAGTTTGGTTTTCAGTTGTTCTTTTTAGTTTTGTGCTTCTGAGGGAATTCTAGAGGCTAAATGAGATGAATAAATGGATTTTTAACAGGCTTATTACAATGAACACTTGCCAACATGTTCTCAGCTTGAAAAATAAAGCTCTTAAGATTTAAGATTAGCATCCTTTCTCCAAAAGTAAAATTTAATTAGAACCCAATTATATTGACATTGAAGTAACTGCTGAGGTAGTGTAATGAATACATTGAATACTTGGTCCCATATGGTGTGATTTATAATCCACAAGCACTTTGAAGAACTACATTATTGTCATCTCTATATTCATATGCATTTCCTGTTAATACCAATAAGAATTGTATGGCTACTTTGCATAGATTCGAGAAAAAATTCAAATAAAATCATATAAGAATCCCTATTTTACTATATATTTACTATGGCTTTACAATGCCAAGAATAAACATGCATAAATTCATGTTAAATTTCATGACCTTAAAGTTTCTATCGGACAGGTAAAGAACAAAGTAAATGAATCTTTCAGAAACATCAGTATCGCCTTAATTCTTTACTACAGAAAACACTTCCTAGAAAATACAGAGTAAAAGTTTCCTATTTGGTACCCAATTACAATGATGTGAGCCTTAAATAATGTTTCTGAATTCATTATTTCTAGTTATTACAGAAGTCTAACAAATATCTCCAAGCTATTTGTTCATCCATTGCACGAAAGTTTTTTTTTTTAAACAAAAGAACACCCAGAGATACTCTGCCAGACTATTTTCTTACCCTCCATTGTTTTTTTCTCTCAGGGAATTCCTGACACTTTTAAAGCACTTGTGTCTGAGATTACTAGTTAATTACATGACCAGAACTTAGAGCAAAAAGCATCTTCATGCTCTCTCTACATAAGGGACAACATAAGGTACAAGACAATGGAGAATCAGCAGGGTAAAAAAAAGTGAACAAACAGTTGGTCTGAAGAAATGGCCCTTCTTGACACATGCTCTAAATAATTTTAAGTCAAATTTCAAGTCAGAAATACCTGCAATTGCTTATGTTTTAATGTTTAACGGGAAATGTTAATGATTAAATGGTAATTAGTTATTTACATGATTAGCATTTCCTACAGGATAATTTTGATGTGGACTTAGGCTATCTTGTTAGGCTTAAGCTATCTTCTCCAGAGATCATTTTGTATTTTAAAAATGGTTTCTGTTAATAGCAACCTACATTTAAAAAAATAATTTTCTATATTATCAGCATGATGATCAGGTTTTGCAGGCTAGCCATATGACAGTAAGATATTAAGTCCGTGTTTGAAACAAGTGTTTTGTGAAGAATACTCTTTTTTTTTTTTTTGTAATGGAAATCTTCTTTTACTTACTTTCATTTTCTTACTTACAGGAGGCTTAAAGATACTTTTATTGTACCTATTTTCTTCAATTACACAGTCTAATTGCAGATCTGACAATGCCGTGGGAATTGCCAACTGTTCTGCTTATTGGCAGCTAGAAATCACTGAATGCTGGTAGTCTACATCATCATGTTACTTCTCAGATCACACTTGCATCCACAACCCAAGTGCTGCCACAGAAAGCTAACAGGTGTTTCGAGAGAGGATATGGGCCTATACAACCTCCCACACAAATGATCATTAATCTGCAGCATTCAATGCTTGATTACACACTGTTGAAAGGTAGAAAACTCTAGAGCAATGTGCTTTTTTTTTTTTTTTACGCAATTCAGGCTGCTATTGTCATTATACAATCATCATAGAAAATCTTTATGTCTTTGAAAGGAGTTGAGAAGTTAGTTAAATTCTGAGCAGGCATTTGTCCATTCCGGAATCTCACAGGGTGTGATCATCAGCACACTGGCCCTCCCATACATAATGTGTGAAAGAACCATTTCATCTCCTCTACTCTGAACAAAGTCTTTGTTCTCTATTGCATTTGTGGGCAAAAAAGACAAATCATGAATTTGCATCTGCTCAGGTTTTAACAATATTATTTGGAAATATGTCCTTATTAGTTGCTTTTCTGGTCAGGCACTGCTAAATACTGTCCAGCTATAAGCTGATTTGAAGCTTTGATGTTTAATTGAAATTTGTTCTTGGGCCTATTGTTAGTATCAGCCAGTGTGCTGGAAAACGCAGCCTGACTTCCTGTGCTACAAGCTGTCACAGTGACCCAGCCACTTTGTTTCAATAAAGGCTAAACCCACAAAAACGCTTTTGCTCTGTAGACATCATACAGAACATTCAAGAAAATCATAGTAAAAGGTCGTTATTTAAGTAGCCGATAAAAGACCTCCAAAATTAGAAAATGTTGGATTTACAGTGACTCCTGCTATCTTTAGCTCCTTCCCATGCAATGCATAAAGAGAGTTCCTTGGGAGTGGAAGAGTTTGTGGTCCAGAAGTAACAACCACCTCAGTGATGTCTAACTCAAAAGACAAGTGAAAGGCACCAGTGATTTTAGATTTTCCTTCTTTGTCAGTGCTCAGATCCAGCAGCTGAGCCAGGCTATTAGAGCAACCACAGATAAAATGTTAGACTGAGGAACAGGAGCCCATATAGCTCCTGTATACGTACACAAAAGTGTTTTAGAACACTGTCCTTCCTTAACTGAGTGGAGCACTGCTACAGTCCCTGGGTTTTCTTTGCTGAATCTATAGGAAAGTGGTAATGATGAAACATGGCAAATACATCTGTCTTTGCCTAGAGAAGAAATGGAAGCAAATAGTGTCTAGACATTGGAGAAGCATTTAACTGAGGCCAGTGCACAGTAAAGGCTGTAACATTTGCCATGACTGGCATTCTCTCCTATGGATATTTCCCCTGCTGCTGGCAGCTCCATTCTCTGCATGTACAGTATCATATCAGAAAAGATGCTGTATAATCACAAGCCTACCCAAACGTATGCTGTGTTTGTCTGAAATGTGTTCACTAATACAGAAATTAAGTAATTTTGCTCTTGGATTGGGAGTAATGGGGGCTTGGCAGCATTTAGTTTCAGACACTGGGATGCTCGAAGGTAAGGGCACTTTGTCATTTTAGAACTGGCAGTGCTTTTAGAACACATTGATTTTATTTCATTGTCTTGAGATCATCTACCCTTAGCTCTAAGTATAACGGCAGACTCTCATGTCTCTTAAAATACAGGCTGGAATGCACTCACCAGCTCAGCCTGGGCAAATGGTTGTGCACAGCTGTGTAGAGTGCTGCAGAAAGGCCAAGACACAGTATGTGATGCTGAAAATATGGGTGCTCCGAAAACCAGTCATGGCACTCAGGCAATGGCTAGCTATCCAGGCCAAGTGCTGCAAAGAGTTTCAGCAACAAGAGACAAATCTTGGGGTGTGCTTATAGGTTTCATATAAGTCAGATTTGCAGTGAGGAGTGACAGTCACCATGCAGCAGAGAGAAAACACAAGGGGCTCCCAGGCACCCACCTTTTATAAATAAAATATAGCCCCGTTGACTATAACCCCCCTTCTAGTGGTCCATGTGGGTGCTACTGATACAGATAGATACAGATTTTTTTTCTAAATTGGTTTATGTGTTAACACAGAGAGTTAAATAGACAAAATGACTGAAGCTTGTTGCTGCAAAAACTCATGTAAGGCTACCCATAGAAAAGTTTCTAATCTGTCTCAGGGCTGCACCAGCTTTTGCTGAAAGAGCTAATGGGGTCGGAGCAGATCTCCTCCCCATACACAGTTGCATGCTGTCAGACTAATAACTATTCCTCAAGCCAGATGAGAAGTTGCCTGGGGCAGGGTCTGTTTTGGGTCTGAGCTCCAGAGAGGAGATGCTCACAATATCTTTCTTAGAAGAAGGGGTGGTAATGGCAGACAATGACACCTCATAGAAGTAGTTTTTTTATGGCCAGATCACAAGCCAAATGTAATTTTAAATAGCTTTTTCTTTAAAAATAGGTGGAAGAGCTCCAGCATAGATCCGTCTCTGTCACAGCACTGTAGCCTATACTTCTGAAGCGAATTCTCCGAGGTGAACAGTAGAAAGCATAATCTATTATGCTTTCTACCATTCACCTCGCAGAATTCACTGCAGAAGTACAGGCTACAGTGTTGTGACAGAGACAGATCTATGCTGGAGAATATGCAAATAGGAACCCAATTTATTTAAGCTGTTACTTAGTTCTCTTTGTAACCGTTGAACCAGCTGGAGTTCAAAATTTCGTTCCCAATTCCCTTACCATCAAGGCTAGTTATACCCCCAACCCAATTTTTACAGCTACAAGAAGGTATATTGATGTAATTTGTAAATGATTTTAGCAAGTTACCTGAAAAAAAAAATCCCCAACTGTTGTCACTCAACAGGGAAAGTAACAGATTGAAGGTCTGCATGTCAACTAGCGTGGTCCAGTTGGTGAGATCTATAGTATACATATACTATAGAACATATATACACATATATATGTATATATATACACATATACATATGTATATATACACACACATAAATATCATATACATATGTATATATGTGTGTATATATATCATATATGTATGGTTTATATACAGTTGGTGAGATATATATATCTCTCTGTAATGTAGTTAAAGTTGCGTGTGGCATTCAGATGAGAATACTAGATGACTACAGTGGCCCTATGGCTTCAGTTGCTCCTTGGAAAACTTTACACAAAGCAGCAGATTGGCATGAACTTGTAAATCTATCCGTAATAATTTAGGAAATTGTCATCTAGAACTGCCTAACACTGCCTCATCCTCCTTTTTCTCCATTCCACCTTTCCTCTTTCTCTGTGCCTCAGTTCTATGAGCCCACAGGTTCTTTGAGCAATATGTGAGCCCACATGTTCTCAGAACTCCTCTTTAACTTTATGCCACTAATTCTTCCTGGATGCCAGCCAGAGTTTTGGATTCCTCTCTTCCAATCAGTCTTGAATCGTTTTTACTCATGGATATTTTACACCCACAAAACACAAAAGCTTGAAGTCTTCCTTTCTTAATTCTTGATGGTGATCATTGACTGTGATAAAATTTCCCTTTTATTTCTGCTTTTTTTTTTT
>NW_009927780.1:5043-6314 GCF_000696875.1 Nestor notabilis | reverse complement strand
TCCATCATGGATCTTCGTCATGGATAAGGGATGATGGGTCCGAAGTGAAACGGGGGGATTTAGGCTGGATATAAGGAAGGAATTCCTGGTGGGACACTGGAGTCGGCTGCTCGAGGAAGCTGGGAATGCTCCAAGGAGCAACCAGCTCTATGGAAGCTGCACCAAGACACCCTTAAGGTCCCCCCAGCCCAAACCCTAGAGCTTCCCATGGGACAGCGTCCCACCGCCCCACTGCTTCCAGGGGCTCATTCCCGGTGTCCTCCCTCCCGCCTTTCCCGAAGCTCCCGCCGCTCCCTGCCCTGCTGCTGCTCCCGCTTTCCCGCGGGATTATCCCGTGCGGGAACAGAAAGGCGTTAATGGCATCATTTAGGATGTCAATGACACCGGGTAGCAGGTTACTCCGGGTAGCAGGTTACTCCGGGTAGCAGGTTTACCCCAGGTAGCAGGTTACTCCGGGTAGCAGGTCTACTCCAGGTAGCAGGTCTACTCCGGGTAGCGGGTTACTCTGGGTAGCAGGTTACTCCGGGTAGCAGGTTACTCCAGGTAGCAGCTCGGCTGTACTTAGGGATTCAGCAGCGCCTGATTGAAGCTGGGTTAGTAGTAGCAATTAGTTGGGATTAAAGCCCCATCAGAAGGGAAAATAGAGGTAAATATGATTATCCCCCTCTCGTAGTAAAGCCTGATGTAACTTTACGCTTACGCGTAAAGGCTGCACGCGGAGTAACACGAGCTGCCGGCCGGAGTAGAAGCTGCTCCTTCGGGATGACGCCTGCAAGCGGACAGATTGGGGCTTCCATTCCCGGGAAAACAGCCCAACTGACGCACCGGCCGCGGTGGTTGGGATCCGCTGTTCCCCAGGCGTTGGATCTTTAGGAATTCTTCGAGATCCCTGTCGAAACCTTGGCTAGAGCTTGCTTTATTGCACACTTCGTATCCTTAGGGAAGCTGCCAGCGCGACCTATGGATTTCCAGAACTTCCCCTAGGGAAGGGAATGGCCCCAACCAAATCCATTGGGATTGGATTCCAAAAGAGCAAACTTTAATGGCCACAAAGGAAAACACATGGAAAAGCTCTTTTGGATTCAGAAGGCTCTAACGGAGGGGCTCTGGATAAGGGATACAGGGATAGGATGAGGGGCAATGGCTTTAAAGTGCCAGACGGGAGAGGGAGCTGGGATTTAAGGAAGGATCATCCTCTGTTCTCTATTACATAGTGCAGAAATGAGCTTAGAGCCTCCTAAAAGGGCCATTTTTCCTCTGGCAAGCAGCAT
>NW_009927780.1:0-5030 GCF_000696875.1 Nestor notabilis | reverse complement strand
GCCCAGCCGTATTCGGCTTTACTCTCTTTCCTGCTTGCGTATATCCTCCCAGCTCGGAGAGAGTTTCCCCCCGAGCTCTGAAGCCATCCCAATCCCAGCTCCTCGCCTATCCCTAGTGATGCTGTCCCCATTTTAGCCTCTCTTCCCAGTTTTCCGGCCCCACCTTGCAGCGGAGTCAAGGCGAAGCTCTGCAGCACCAACGTGGCACTGAGCTCCTCAGAGTAGGGTGCTCTACGGCCTTACTCACTGCCCTGGGCTGGAGGAAGAGCAGTGAAGCCGGACCTCGACGCCTCCGTTCGTCTTTGTGGTCAACTTGATCAGGACATAAGGAAAAGCCATTTCAAGCCCAAAAGAGCGGGATAACGGGATAAAGCTGGCAAAGGAATGTCAGAGGTACATGGGGAAGTGCCACCACGCTTCCAACAAGGGGACACCTGAGGTCCGGGTGCTTTCCTCAGCACATTTGGGTTGCTCTGAGACCCATTTAATGCCAGCAAAGTCGAACTGCCCCGTGTTGCTCGTAGCACTTGGGTGTTCTCCTTGGTTTCTCCTTCGTCCCCTGAAGTTTTCCTCTTCTGGAGAAGAGAAAAGGAGCTTGAGATGGGACACAGGGAACAAGCTCTTCCCTCTGAGGGCGGTGGGATATTGGGATGGGTTGGCTGGAGGCGCTGGGGCCGCCCCAGCCCTGGTTCAAGGCCACCTTGGAGCACCCTGCTCTGGCGCAAGGTGGCCCTGGTGGAGCTGGGTGGGCTTGAAGGTCCCTTCCAAGCCAACCCATGCCACGAGTCCTTCAGAGGCTGTGTAAACGGGGGCAGCTTTACTCCTGCCTGTCCCCGCCTGGCCAGAAGTCCCTTTACAACCTCTTGCAGACCTACTCCAAGCTTCTGTGTGCCGCGCGCTCCCGCGTCCTCAGCGGGGCTCCTGCTCCGGCGGGAGCAGCCTTACGCAGGAGCATCTCCGCTGATACTCAGCATCTTGCCTTCGATGCCTTTAGTAAGTCCTCGAAACAAAGGTTGTCATTTCCCCCCCCCCTTCTCCGTGTGCTGGAAGCAAAGGAGCTTAATGTGGCACCGCCCCAAATCCAACGGGAGCAGCGGGAAAATCCACTTAAGTGAAACCTCCAGCTCTTTGTGTCGGGCTCTTAATACACTTAGAGGAGCAGCAACACTCCTTGTAGTAGGCAGCCCTTTAGTCTTTCCTCTCCAATGGCTCATTCAAGCAGCTCATTGGGAAGTCGAGCTAAGCCCGGCGCGGTGGATCCCGGCATTGTCTTCTCCATCCCGTTGCCGCTCTTCTTTTCCAGCTCTTTTTTGGGGGGGAGAATTCGAGGAGGAGGAGGAGGAATGTGCCCAACTTCAGGATCGACGGGACCTGCGGGTCTGTCACGTAGGATAAGAAGGATGCGGATTCGCTGTCGCTCCAAAGAACACTTCGGATCCTGCCATCAGCGTTCCCCGTTGTCCCATCCCTAAATCCCTCCTCCAGAGCGCCTCTTCCAGCTTTCTTGGAGCCCCTTGAGGCACTGGACGCTGCTCGAAGGTCTCCCTGGAGTCTTCTCCTCACCCAATCCCTCCTCTTTTCCGTCAGGATAACGGAGCAGAGCCAGATCCTGCTTTCTAATCCAGACCATGGGATGTTGCCTGGGAAAGCCCAAAGGGTCACTGAAGGAGGAGGAGGACGAGAAGGAGTTAAGATGTTCTCCTTCCCATCCAACCTGCTGGCAGAGGGACTTTCCTCCCAGCCTGAAGCCTCCGAGCAGCAGCCAAGCACCTGTGAAGGAATGCAGCTGCAAAAGCTTGGGAATGCCATGGGAATGGTGACAGCTCGCTCATAGAAAGCAGCAATGAGAGCGCTTTGGACGGAGGCATCGCACCGGAGAGCCGTTCCTAAGCATTCCGCAGGCGAGGAACAGCGCACCTGTACGGATCCACTGACGTTATTCCTTCCTCCTCCGTATCCACACCTACCCCGGAGCCCCTCGGTGTAACCAGCGCCTTTCCTCGCCTGTTCCGCTTGGTAGCAGCTTTACTTCTGTCTTACTAAACCCTCCCGTGGGCTCGTTTCCTCCTCTCCTGCAATGGCTCCGTGAGGTTTATCCTCAAGTCAGAGCCAGGAAAAGGGAAATGATCCTAAAGGAAGGTCCATTTGGTTTAGGAAATGGGGAAGGGAGAGAAAATGGAAGTAAACGGAGTGAAAATGGAGTAACTCAGGTGTTGCGCAACACAAGGAGTAGAAGGACTTACTACAGCTAAGTACTTGCGCGCAGCCCGCGTTGGGCTTAGAATCATGGAATGCTTTGGGATGGAAGGGACCTTAAAGCCCACCCGCTTCCAGTCGGAACACCTTCCACTGGAGCTCCAAGCCCTGTCCAACCTGGCCTTGAACCTGCCACAGCTTCTCCGTTCATCCCGTTCCAGTGTCCCACCACCCTCACTTCTTCCCGGTATCCCATCCCGCTCTCCCCTCTGGCAGGTTAAAGCCATTCCCGCTTCTCCCATCCCTCCATCCCTTACCCAAAGCCCTTTTCCAGCTTCCTTTTAAGCACTGGAAGCTTCTCCAAGGTCCTCCTGAAGCCTTCCCACCTTCTGAGTGTTGTGGTCCTCACCTCCCGGCATGTCGGAGGAACATCAAACCAAGCCCGTAAAGGGGCAAAAGTCCCAAATTCCCTGGAATATTCCCTTTTCCCCCTACATTTGCCTGTGTTTGAGGAGAAGAGCTGAAGGGCTTCCCAAAGGGCCCAGCATGGGACAACTGAGCACCTCCACGGTCACTCAGGGTCTTGCAGGACCTCTTTGGAGGCTCCAAGCACCATCAGTCTTCCTTGTGTCCAGGACTGATCCCTGCTCCTGAATGTTCCCAACGTTTGAAGGAAGGAGCCGAATGGGATCTCTGAGCTCCCCCTGCTGCTCTCCTGCACGAAGCTGGATCTCCTGGCTGGAGAAGCCAGGAATTCTCTAGTGGAAGCTGCCCTTGCCTCTGGGCCTGGAGGAGCTTGACGGTCCCTTCCAGGCCAACCCATTCGAGATGGACCTTCCAGAAGCTTTTCCTTCCTTCCTCCTTCGCCTCTTCCTGGTGGCTGGAAGTCTGCAGCGCTTTGGAAGCCCTCCTGAGCTCCAAACGAAGCTCTTGGCTTTCCTTGGGAGCTCCGAGCAAGACAAGCCCGTTTCCTGCTCCTCTGCTCCTTGCTCCCAGCCCAAAGCTCCGCTCTCATCCCTATTTTGGGAAGCAGACTATCAGCTCCGCGCATCCCTGGCCCCCCCCCTTTGCCTCCAAGTGGAGTTGTCATCTTCTGCAGGGCCTTTGGCTGCCTCCTCCTTCTATCCTTAGCGCCATTCACAGCTCGTCTCCTACTTCTGGCTCTTCTAATCTTAGCTCCACTTCTAACTATAGGGTGGCTTCAAGCCTCGAGGTCTCACACTTGGTGTTCGAGCTCCTCCTGGGTGAGGGCCAAGTAGGTGAAAGCCTCCAGAAGAGCTTCTCCTCGGCTCGTAGATGGGCCAAAGGAGACGGGAAGTCGTCTCTGGAGCCCCCTTCCGAAGGGCTCGGCCAGGAGAAGGTGGCTCTTCCCTGCTCCCTGCTGCGCCCATGCTCAAGGCGGCATCTCGGGGATGGGGAGTCGTCGTCTCCCCACAGGATTCCA
This sequence comes from Nestor notabilis, assembly GCF_000696875.1. NCBI lineage: Eukaryota > Metazoa > Chordata > Aves > Psittaciformes > Psittacidae > Nestor > Nestor notabilis. Next base: position 1,390 of record NW_009927780.1, on the reverse strand, counting down.
CCTGGATCTGGTTCCTCGAAGCCAAGTTGGCTCCTTCCAGAAGCCACGAGCTGCTCCTCTGCCCAAGTGGGTTCGTCTCTAACGTGGACCCGGCAGGTTGGGGCAGCTCTCCTCGGTGGAGGAGAGCGGAGCCTTCAAGAAGCCCTTTGGGCGAGGGCTCGTGGGGAAGGCTCGAAGCGGCGCTGAGACGTGGTCTGAAGAACCTCAAGCAGGTCCCTCTGCTCTTCGGGCGGTGGCAGCAGGAAGGTCCGAGCGAGGGCCGGGGGTGGCCTCCAGTGGGGAGAAGCTCCAGCTGGGTTGGGGCAGCTCTCCTCGGTGGAGGAGAGCGGAGCCTTCAAGAAGCCCTTTGGGCGAGGGCTCGTGGGGAAGGCTCGAAGCGGCGCTGAGACGTGGTCTGAAGAACCTCAAGCAGGTCCCTCTGCTCTTCGGGCGGTGGCAGCAGGAAGGTCCGAGCGAGGGCCGGGGGTGGCCTCCAGTGGGGAGAAGCTCCAGCTGGCGACGGGACAAAGCCGACCCGTGGTGGTCAGGGACCAGCCGCTTGGAGGCCTCGAAGGGGATGAATCCTCCTCATCTCCAGGTGCTTCCATGGGCGAAGACGAGGAGAAGAGCTCCCACCAGATGCCTGCCTAAACTTAGGTGCTCTGCGCCCATCTCCAGATGGATGCAGTGAGCAGCAGACACTTGGCAGCTGGAATGGGTGGCAAGGAGATGATGCCTTGACATTCCCGAAGGCCAAGTGAAGCTTCCTGCGTGTTGGCAGAGCCCAAAGTGTCTTCTCCATCCTTCTGTGACACGCTTGGTTGCTACTTGTGTCACTTCCAGGTTCCAATTGCTGAGATGATTCATGCTGTCAATCCCAAAAGGCGTGGAGCCGGCCTTGGTGGCTCCATGGAGAGCTCGGAGCAGCTGCCGGGGCCTGGAGGAGCGACAGGGAGCCTGGAGCAGGGCTTTGGAGCAGTGGAAGTGGCCGGAAGGACCTTAAGCTCCAGGAGCCACCTAAGGCGTGGAGCCGGCCTTGGTGGCTCCATGGAGAGCTCGGAGCAGCTGCCGGGGCCTGGAGGAGCGACAGGGAGCCTGGAGCAGGGCTTTGGAGCAGTGGAAGTGGCCGGAAGGACCTTAAGCTCCAGGAGCCACCTTCCATGTCCATGGATGGGGCTTGGAGCAACATCTGCTGGTCGGCCCCCCGCGGAGCCGTGGCTGGAGCTGCTGGGGAGGGGCCGGGGCTCGGGGGTGCCGCTGGGAACGTCCCATGGGACACCCGGTGCCGGGCTGGCGTCCCAAGCTCCTCCACAGCAAACTTCCCAGTGGCTTTTCCGTGCGGGAATGGAGGGAAAGGGGCGGGAAACACCATTTGGGAGTCTCCTCTGAACTGGCTTGATCCCTCCTCTCC
>NW_009927779.1:1246-23671 GCF_000696875.1 Nestor notabilis | reverse complement strand
CTGCCATAATTTTTCAAATATGATGGACAGTTTTCAACCCAGGCAGGGACAATATCAAAGTCCTGGAATAAATAAGTCTGTTTTACTGAAGTTCTCCTCCAAGGCCACTTAAACCTTCATCTCAGGCCAGCTGATGAGGATGGGTCACCACTGTGCTGACCCAGACATATTGATGTCATCAGCAGTTCCTTCAACACCTTCTTGGGCTCTCTGTATTATTCTGTGTTGAAAAGTCAAGGCATATGGGACTGAAAAAAAAAGTGTTCTATTTGTCTGGCTGAGAATATAGCAAGTATAAAATCATATTACATATAGGATGGAAGAGCACTAGGAAAGGCAAGTGAATTTCAAATGATTGACAACTTGGAGCTTAAAAATACCTGCTTAAAGCTTTTATGGGAGTAAGTAAGTGTAAAATCCCTAAGGCCCAGAACAAAAAAACTGGTGACATAATGGTGCGGCACCTGTACAAAAAATCAATATATTCTTAAGGCTGGCAATCACCATAACAAATTGTTAAGACTCACTTAAAGGTTTGGGGTGTATTTGAGAGTTGCATTTCTGAAAATGTTCTTCACCGAGTGCCAATAGGAAGATTCATTTATTTTACATGACTTTACTTAAACTGAGAATATCTCTGGTCCAACATAGAACTTCCACATAGAAATCAACATTCTGAAACACAGGCACTGTTACCACATCTTCTCAGCTAGCCTTAAAAGCATATTGAAACACTTTGATGTCTGGGATACAATCTCTCCCTTCCAGCTCTGCAGCCGTTTTTATTTTGACAGGTACTTTTGTACACATTTTTAAGTAAAAATACGGATGTGAGTAAAGTTCATTATTTGCTGTTATATTTAAAATGTTTCCTTGAATGTTCTCATAAGATTAAATCCCTAGATAACAAGACAACCTCTAATCAGTAGAGACAGAGAAAAAACTTCAACAATGAGATGATGATTCCAGAACTGTAGGTATTTTAATATTTTTCTCTATTCTCTGAAGCACTGATAACAGCTCCCTGTCAAAGACAGGATAAGAGAAAAAACGAACTACTGATTTAATTTGCTATGGCAGCTATGTTCGAAACCCAGCTTGCCCTGCTTTTTCTCATCAGAGGAGACTTCTAATGTCAGTACCATTTTGTTTTCTCTGATGATTTCTCTGTACTAACATACTGGTAAATTGCAGATTTTGCAAGCTGTCTAGGTTTTTTTTCAGTATACATTCATGCTTAAATGTCTGGGACATATTTCACATTCTTTGTATATTCTTTCATAATTGACACAACTCTGTTGTTGGTTCCACTATTCTTCTGTTCCTTCACTTTTACTTATATAAGATTGCAGAATTCTTTATACATGACAATTGCAGGATTGTATTATTCTTATTTTCTGGTTTGTGCTACTTTATGAAATCTAAAGACTTATAGGGATTCTGATCCATTGCAAGTCTGTAGAGACAGTAAGATTTTTTTATTTTTGACTTTGCAATTTCTCATCATTCATTGATGGAACAAGTAGTTACTTTCTCAACATTCTTTTTTTGCATTCCATATTTTATATGCCCTAAGAATAGATTGAGAGCAGAGAAGAAGGACTTGGGGGTGTTGGTCAATGAGGAACTGAACATGAACCTGCACTGTGTACTTTGCAGCCCAGAAAGCCAACTGCATGCTGTGATGTATCAAAAAAAGCGTGACCAGCAGGTCAAAGGAGTTGATTCTTCCTCTTTTTCATGAGACCCCACCTGGAATACTGTGTTCGGCTCTGGGGCCCCCAACACAAGAGGGATGTGGACATGTTGAAATGAGTCCAGAGGAGGGTCATGAAGATGATTAGAGGGCTGGAACATCTCTCCTATGAAGACAAAGAGAGATGTTCAGCCTGGAGAAGAGAAGGCTCCAGGGTGAACAACTAGCTGCCTTCCAGTACCTGAAGAAGGCCTACATGAAAGCTGGAGAGGGATATTATACAAGGGCAGGTAGAGATATGACAGGGGGAATGGCTTTAAACTGAAAAAGGGTAGACCTAGATTAAACATTAGGAGGAAATTCTTTACTGTGAGGGTGCTGAGGCACTGGAACAAAGTTGCACAGAGAAGCTTTGGATACTCCATTCCTGGAAGTGTTCAAGACTAGGTTGGATGAGCCTTTGAGCAACTGAGTCTGGTAGAAGGTGTTCCTGCCCATGGCAGTAGGGTTGGAAGTAGATGATCTTGAACACCCCTTCCAACCAAAATCATTCTATGATTCTATGTGATAGTGATTCAGCTGAATGATCAATCTTTATATTCCTGTTCTTGTTTCAGCTGGAATAGAGTTACTTTTCTTCCTAATTGATGGGACAGTGCTGTGTTTCAGATTTAGTGTGAGAATAATGCTGATAACACACTGACGATTTAGCTGTTGCTAAGTAGTGCTTACTCTAAAACAAGAAACTTTTCACATGCTCTGCCAGTGAGGAGGGACACAAGAAGCCAGGAGGCAGTACAGCCAGGACAGCTGACCAAAGGGTATTCTATACCACAGAACATCATGCTCAGTATATAAACTGAATTAGCCAGAAGGCATCAATTGCTCTTTCAGGATAGGCTAGGCACTGGATAAACCATCAGCAGGTGGTGAGCAATTGCATTGTACATCACTTTGGCATCCTGATTTTTATTCCTCCTCCTTATTATTATTATATTTTAATTCATTTACATTATTAAACTGTTCTTATCTCAACCACAGCTTTTACCTTCTGATTCTCCTCCCTATCCAACATGGGGGAGGGAGTGGAGGGGAGGAGAGAGGGAGTGAGTAAGCAGCTGCATGGTATTTGCTTGCTGGCTGGGATTAAACCACACAATTCATTTGCACTAACCTGTCCTTTTTATCCATTATTCTTGCAATGCTCTTTGATTGTCTTTATTTGTCTAAGTTCTGCCTTACTATTTACTGTTTCCTTTCTATCTTAACCTCCAGTTCTTTTTTGGTTTGTTCTGATATTTTAGGACCAACCATCAATTATTACCATAATCTTTTGCAAGTAGGAATTTACAGGCTAATCTGCCTAGGTATAATCAGTTGAAAACACAGGAGTCTCTGTATCTTAATCTTTCTGGATGTTATCAAAGCCCATCAGTTCTTGCAAAGTGCATTTCTGAGGTTTTGAATATGCTTTCCTGGAAAGTTTCCTCGCAGTACCTCTGCAAGTATTAGAGAGTATAGTATTGGTTTTGAGATATTTTATCCTCCTCATCCATAATTTATTTAGAATAAAACATGGTTTGTTCTGTTTTATTCATTTCTTTACATCGAAACTGGAGGAGAAATACATGACTTGACTTTCTGAGGTCCTTCTCTCTTTTCTTTCAAGACACTAATATGCCTTCTTTTTGGGCTTTATCTTCTACAAAAGAAACCTTATTTCTTTTACAAAATATCTACAGTGATTTTCTTTAGAGCTCACAGACTCATTTAGATCATACACTTAATATGTGGTCTTTCAATAGGACTTTTTGGTTTCAATGACTATTAAACAAAACTATATTAAATCTTCATTTAATCTCATGTTTTCTAAATGTTAGCAAAAAGCCAAGATACTTCACTCCAGAATTTTCTATGGGTTTCAGGCAGCCAGAAGTCACTTGAGTCTACCAGTTAGGATCTTTCTGCTCTCACTGATACTCTTCAATGATGGTCATTTCTACGTATTCAAATTAACAGCTCCTCACATTTAGACATCTGCCCTTATTTTTTTTTATCCATCTATCCTATGAACAATGGTTCTTCAACGGTATGTTTAAAATTATAAAATAGGTCCCTTGTGATTCCATCTGGTTTTTTTTATTATAAAATCACATAGGTCCAGGTCAATAGGACTGCTATCAGTCCATAGACTGTTTAATTTCTTCCATGTTTTATTTTTCAAAAGATTTCTCTCATGCAAGAGAACCCTGGCAGAAGCCAGTGAAAGCACAGTGAAGTGGCGGGAGGGTGAGATTTGTATGTGTTTATAGGAATCCCAGTATATAATTTAGCATCATTAAGAAAGCAATTCTTAACATTTTTCTGTAAATAACTCAAATTTTTCTTTCAGAAGTATGAACTGTTTAATGAATAAAACTAGACCAGGAGATCCCATTTGGATGTCATTCTGGATCTTCTTTTCTCTGTTCTTCCCTCTATGGAAATCATACACACACCCAATGTTTCTGAGCTCTGTAATGCCACGCTGTCATTTAGGGTCACTTTGGGGCAAGAATTCTCCTGTTCCCAGGACAAAAAAAGAATGAGTATTCTACTTCCTTTCTCTGCTGCTTATAAAGAAGAGGCCACCTACACTCAGGAGGCCCTGGGGAGACTGCCATGGTCCTGTCTGTCTGGATCTCTCAAAGGTCTTCAGAGGAATTATGCACTCAGACATTCCTGTAGTGCTTTCACTGGTTGTGACAACACAAAAAGATGACAGCTGGAATTCATAGCAGGTTATGAGCCCTTACAGTCAGTGGTCAAACCTAAGTTATCCTTTCCAAGGCTTTTTCTTATTCACGTATAACAAATGATATATGAGTCAGAAACCTCTGTGTAACAGAAAAACTCCACTGTAGCTGCACATATATTCAGAATAACAGATGTTTTTGATAGTATTGCCAGGCGCTGAATGCCAACAGATTAGAATGTCTTTAACATTATACTTTGGTAGCTCTACTTACACATCTGACTAGCGTGACAGTGCTGCTTGGTCACCCTTCACATGATCAAAGACATGACTGTCTTGGGCAACCTCCTAGAGGTTTGCAGTGGTTGCTTGGAGGTGTGTTAGTTTAATACCCAATGCTGTAAATAAACCTATGCATTTGTTCTCTCACTGAAGTACCTGATTTTATAAAAAAATAAATAAACAGAAAAGAGGACTTTCTAATGTATACTTTAGTATCAAATGTGAAAGCCAGAATTTGAGCTGCACAGTAATATTCAGATAATCCTTTCTTCCATATAATTATTTTTTTATTTTTATAAAATATTTTACACATTGCATTGACTTCGATGGAAATATTAGGCCTGGAAGATCCAGCATATATACACAAACTTGCCAGTCACATATAACAAAGTTAACTATCTTTCATGGTTTGATTGCAAGATTAGAAAATCCATGACAAAAAATTGAAAAAATGTAGATGAAGCAAATTCAATCAAAGATGATAAAATTAAAATGAAGTAGGTTTTGAGGACAGATACGCACAAATTTTTTTAGACTCATTACATTCAGTTCAAATCACTTAGTCAAGACTATGCTTCATCATAAAAAAGTTTAAACCTGTTGAAATTTAAAGCGATATCTAAGAAAGTGTCAGGAGTATTCCTGATTCTGACACAAATCTTAAGACATCAGAAAATAAAAGTTGGAAAAATTACAGCCCTTTCTGACAGTTTTCACTGTGAAAGACAGGAAAACATTCAGTCAAAAAGATATTTTGAGCTGTCATTTTAGGAACGGCTTTTGCTCTGGATCCTGTCTTCCCAAGCCTGAAAATTGCATGTCACTGGATGGTCAGAGTCCCTCCTTTCCGTTGCAACGAGAACTTTTGTTTTAAGGAATCAAAGTGATTATAGAAGACAAACACAAGGACTTTAGAAGTCTTTTCTAGTGACCATACCTTGTACACAACTACAACAGAACATAACAAGCTATAAGCATTTTCATACCTTAATTAAAATAGTCACTCCTTGACTTGCCCAGATGAAAAAAGTCATAAGCCAGGTGCACTGCTCTTTAATGTGAGAGAGGGGATCTTTACGGATAGGTCTTTTTTTCTCTCATCTTAAGGGAACTAACAACTTTCTAGTGTTGGCACCATCCTACCTACACACTAACCCTCCTTAACTTCATCTGTATCATAACCACATGAGCAGCCTCATCAGAGTACATGTATTTGGCAAGATAAGTCCTTCTACTTTCAGTACCTGGTTGCATACCAAAGCTATTCATATCAACTACAGTTTCATTTCAACAAGATAATAGAATCCTCTAAAATCCTATATATCAGCAAAAAAGATTCCCCACAGCTGTAGCTATCGAGAAAAGCAATATAAGAGTTTATGGTACATGCAGCTGAGAGATAAAAAACTCTGTGCACTAGTCCATGACAATGCATAGGCCTCTGTCAGTCTAAGCAAGCTTCTGGCAAGGATTGGGCATTTTTATAGATCTTTTGGCAATGCTTATAGCTGAGGTATAATGTCAGACCAGACAGAGCTGGATAGAAAATTTCATCTCATCATACTGATGTTGTACAGAACTATTGGTCTCTATCAGTTGAAAAGCTTACAGAGATAGAGAATGTAGACAGAAAAGCAAAAAGAATAACATTTCAAATAAAGCATAAAATCCTTTTCCACATCACTCTTGAGCTCACTTTATCAAAAAAAAAAAGAAAAAAGAAAATGGGAAAAGGAACATCTTCACATTATTGCATTCAACAATTAGGCCTAATTGATAAAATGTAAGCTTTAGCCCATTCATTTCCCGTTTTATTTATGGGCTTTTTTAACCAGTTTCTGGTTTGCTACAGTTCTTAGGTGACATCAGTAAACCTTTGTCTGAAGTATTGCTATTGTCCCTGTCTCCTATTTGAATGTCTTGCCAATATTCTTCACCTTCAATTACTGTTTCTATCCTTTCAGCATTTTCCTCAGTTGAACAGCTCAGAAAATCGTTAAGCACTATTATTATTGTGTCCAGATCTCAGAAACGTAAGAAAGTGCTGATGGAGTGCACTAATTGCTAGAAGGAGAGACCATGTCTTGTTCCCATGACTGCAACTCTGAATCTAATGTGTAAATGTCCTGGGGCAGGGAGAGGGAAGAAGAGTGTATGTGCCTCAACAATAAATTCAATTTTCATGTCACTCAGAGAAAGCATTACCTGCTTCACTACTTGGTGATTTTAACCACAACATAGTGACTGAGAAGTGTATGTAAGCCCTGACTAAGTTGCTACTCTGATTCTACAAAGACCTTCAGTTCTTATGAAATTAAACTGCACCTTTAAATAGAATTTTTTGGATGTGCTTCTACTGCAACCACTCAAGTGAAAAAGAGGAATCTTATCTAGACCATTTCATGTGTTTATAAGGTCAGAAAATACCCATCTCCAAAGACAAAATCTCAAAAGTTGCAGTATACGGTCCAAAATAAGGTAGAACTTTGTTGTCTTTTTCTTGGAACGCTATCTATCTGACTGAGCTTTCCTTCTCATTGCAGATAATATATTTAACAATATCTATTATTTAGTAGTTTGGTAGATTTGCTTTTCAAGTCCAACATAAAAAGTTGAAACAGATGAATGTAAAAAGAGGTCTCAGCTTTACAAAGACTGAATAGTAATCAGATATAAAGCAGAATAAAGCCATCCTAAATTATTAACTGCATCAATTCATATATTCAATTCAGTCTGCTAAAGGCAGTTCGGCTATGTCCAATGTTTTGCCAAAAGGCAAAGGTGTTTAAATGATGGAAGTGCAGCTGCTTCCTCTAAGACCAGCCTGAAAACAGCACTACATACTGAAAAATAATGCAAAATGAATAAACTACATGATCTCTTTTCTAGCTTCTGCTCCCAGAACAACACATCCACCTGTACAGCTGTGGCTTTGTTAATTCCTGGATAAAAGTGCATTACCACAATGGGTTTTGTGGATAATATTACCTGTGCAAAATTTCCTTCATTCCAGACCTTTTCAGTGATGCTATACTTACATTTTTAAAGGCACTGCCACAAAAAGAAATGAAGACAGTTGACTAACAAGCTTTAGAGTTTCCTATCAATTTATCTGCACAATAGACTTAACAGTCATCCTGTGCGCTACTGCAGGGAGATAGTAAACAGAAAATATTCACCAAGAAGCATTAAAATGCAAAGAAAGTCATCCTTTTCCAGAATCCTTCTGCAGCTTTCTTAAAGTTACTTTCATGTTGGTTTATGAGCAATAAAATCTTTAACACTCCATTCTTTCACAGATTGCTCTTTAGATTTAAATATGAGCATATAACAATGAAATATTTAACAACAAACTGTTTGTTAGTGGACCAGCTCTGTGGTAGGCCTGAAGCTTGGAGCATGTCTAATGAGAGAACCCACTTGTGTGAAACTGTAAGACTGGTAAAGGAAGAGAAGGGCCTTCTCAGTTTATACTAACCTGCTACAAGGACAGTCTATATATGCAAAAATTCTTAATGTGAATTCTAAGTATTTGTAAGATGTGTTTCTTTTACCTGGGAATTTCATTGTGTTTCTTCTTTTAAATTTTTTAAGTTCTAGGTTTTGCAGGATAGCAGAAGCCAAGAAGACCTAGAATATCTTGGCATCTTATTAATACAGCTATTCTAGTGGTGGTTGCATAATGTTGGTACTTTTCTGGACAATTTAATATTGCCAGTAATTGCATTATATCATGCTAGTATTTACACAGCTGTTTTGTTTTAGGAAACCTCTGTTCTGTTAAAGATTGGAGTTTCCCTCTGCTTAAATCTTCCACAGAAAAACAAATGTTTCAATCTTCTTTCTGTAATTTTGTCTTTACATATGTTTTATCTCCATGTTTGCTAAGAAGTAACTCTCAAATTCATAACTTCTTATTTAGGGGACCTAATGAAGAATTATGTTAAATTCTTCTTGTAATGTTTATGACATGGACAGAAAACGACAAAGAGTAGGAAAAGATAAGCCAAAAACTCTTCAACTGTGTACTTTGACTATACAATTTTCAGCTGCTATCTAATAGTTTAGGATACTCAGATAGAGTTAAGGTAAGCATTTTAGCTTTAGTTTCAGAAAAGATGTCACATATGTTTGTACGTTAACAACATATTTCCCCCAACATTTATTTCCTCTAATGTAAATTTTTCATAATTCGACTTGAGGCACACCCTAATTTTAGTAGTTCACTTTGCACTGAACTATTTTGAAAGTTTAAGTACCTTGAAGAAAAAAAAAAAATAGCAGAACTTTTCAATTTTTATTTGTTCACTAAAAAAGCAGTGTTCCTGTTCATGGAGTAGTATCCTCAGATACTGCAAACTCCTGAGGTACAATGACAAATACATACTGCAAAACATGTTGTAGGTAATGCTAATACTGCTTTCACTATCAACATGAACCTAGAGGTAGTAAAGATCAGATGCTGAACCACAGTTAGAAGAAGGTGTTTTCCTACTGCTTGAGTACCGGACAGTACAGTAGATCTTTCCAAGACACGGCTGTTGTTAAACAGAAGTTATGTTTTATCTTACTAGGGGTTTTTTTAACTTCTTATTTTCCTGTATAAAACATGGTCCTTTGGACTATATGGTTAATAGATAATAATAACAGATAATGGACTGCTGTACTACTGGTAGACATTCAGAAAAGCAGCACTATTAAGTGATGTTCTGTGCACACTGTGAAACAGTAACATTGTGGAGGAAATGGGATATAGTATTTTTCCGTCCACATTATTTGTTCTCTTCAGGATTCAGATAATGCATGTATGAAATACCTAAAATAATTTCCTCTATCTGTTAAAAATATAAGAAGAATAAATTTTTTTTACTTTTTGAAACACAAAGTTTTCTAAAAACTCAGTGTTGCACTGTACAGAAATTATCCAGACAGAGTTAACCCTATTAATGCACATATACTTAAATGGGGCTAAAATATATTCCTCTTGAGCTTCTGTGGGTCTAGAGGAATCTGAATGGAATGGAGTTACCCAAGACTTACACTGGCACCTAATATAAAATTCATTCTGTATTTTAAATATTTACCTCTTCTTGAAAATTTGAGGAACTTGCATACGTATTATCATATGATTTGAATAATTTCAACAGTATTACATATATGCTAAAAAGATATAAAATTAAGAGACCTGAATTCCTCATGTAGATTCTGTATTTGATACATAAAATAAGATGTAGACATATATAAAATAAGAAGTGTGCATTTATAAAACTTTAGAATTTTAAACTTCTGAGCCTTTTCAGCCACTCTTTTCTCTGACTCATCTTTTCAACTTTTTGAACCTGCAATATAAAGTTTAGTTTCTCCAAGGTAAAAAGATCTCAGCTGCTAAGTAAAAAACTTGTTGTACATTAATAAAAACATTGGTAAATACAGTATCAGTAGGAGTTCTACTGGTGACTGCTGATTGTAACGAAAACAGCGCAGCTCTTAGTGCAAACTGATTTTTGCTCTCTTTCTCAGAAGAGATACGTATGTATTTGGTGCATCTGAATTAGCATTTTAGTTCAGTTTTAACTCAGCTTCGGAAGTAAATTTTCTGACCAACCCTGCAAGCGTGCTTTGATTCATATTTCAGATCAGTCTCTGGGATGCAAACTGGGGTCTTTTGGATGAATCTAAAATGGAAGATGCACTCCAGGGGTACCTTTAATGCTCTCTAACCACTGCTAGGCATTGAATTCATGGGCTTAGTCTAGAGACCACCTGAAGTAATAATCCTTCTAAATGCTATGGTGTGAATGTCAGCTCCTTAGTGCCATCTGCTTCTCTGCAGATACAGTCATCTTGATCTGCACTACTTGCTAATGTAGACATCATCATATTTCTATCCTATTTCAGCTTATTTGTGTCCATGGCCTGAGCAGTTTACCTGAAACACGTACCAGGTTCTCTTTTCTGTGGTAGTTTAGACTGCTACTTGACAGAAACCATAAAAATCCCACATGAACTCCTTCCTTTGTTACTTTGATTCTTTAGACAGTAATGAAGAATGATTTTGTGACAAATTGGGAGATTTTCTTGCTAACTCACATGAAGTTTCTATAAATATTCTGGATATGAAAATATAGGTAGAACTTCATGTCCTCGTATGTGGTTTTATTGTTATCCCAGAATTATATAGTTGCGACCTAAGCTACTTCCACAATCTTCCTTCTCTTATCCTTGCATGTATCACACTAGTCTCTGTCATTCCAGCTCCTACAATTCACCTCTTTAATCTTGTATTGACTTTGTCTTGTGGTTCTTCTTCAAATTTTGGAGAATGCAGAGTTTCCATATGTGCTTTCCTGTGGGTTGCAGTTGTCTGAGATTTCGTTTTGTTGCTGGTTTTTTGTTTTGCTTTGTTTTGTTTTGTTTTTTAAGCCAATAGCCTTTTCTACTAGTCTACTGGTCAGGAGATATTCTACTCCCATTAGCTATGCAATTAAAATAATATTCTCTCTGATAATAAGAGGCTTGCAAAGCAACACCTTTTTTTAGTTCATTATTAGAAAAGAATATTCTGGTTTAGTTTAGTTTTTGTTTCAAGTTGGGTTTAAATAAGTAATATCAAAACAGGTATCATTATAGAAATTATTTTTAATTAACATACTCTTCAGGCTCAATTTCCATGTTATGCATCTGTTCCAAAAACTTGAAAAAGGATTGCATTGCTCTGCTTGATCACCAAATTTACCATAAATCAAAGTATCCAATCAACTGTTTCACAATCAAAGTCAAAAAATAAACTTCTATTTTTTTCTCAAATTCACAAGTGGGACAGTATACCTACAAAGTGATTTTTACTTTTTTTATCATAGGTGAGCAGCACTTTATTAAAACAAAAAGACACATTTTGATCAGAGTAATTGCAGGTCTGATTTGAAATGAAGGTACAGGGCACTTTGCATAAGTTAATGGGAAAAGGGAAATCTAATCTTATGTAATCCAAGCTCCCTCTGCTTCTGCTCAGGAGAACTTAAAGGAGGTACTGCTTGTTACACCACTAGAGAAATAATTCAACCACTAGAGAATGTCTAAGCAAAGTTCTTACGAATACTTCACCCAAGACTTCTTACACAACTATTTTTTATAGACAGCAGGTCAAAGCCTTCTCAAGGGTTGCACAGGCAATAAAGTTGCACGAGTGAGTTCCAAACATTCATAAAATATTCGGTTGGCAGGCATTCAAATATCCTGATTCTGCCTGAAATTAATTTCTGTTCCTTTAGAGGTGTGTTTTTCACTCATTCATGTACATTTACAGGATTATCTAGTTTTGCTCTTCACAGGCTGTGAACCAGGCTGATAACCAGCGCATTCAGGTTGTAGTAGTTAGCAGTAGAGCATGAACTGGAGAGCGGGGAGCACAAGAAGATTTTCCTTTGTTATATCCATTTACTGTGGGGAGAGGGAAAGTCCATTATACTTCTAGCAGGTTACACCCTACCAGGTGTAGCTAAAGAAACCAAGGAATGTTAAAAAAAAAAAACAAAACTACAAAACCTGACTTGTAATTAGACTTGAAATTTAGCTGCAATTAACTATGGAGAAGAAATCACCACACCCTTATAAAACCACATTAAGTAAGGTTTCAGTGTATGCTGATGTGGAAAAAAAATTGCCATTGACATTGGAGACGTAAGTGTGTGTAAACCCTCAAATTGGCTCTTTTCAGTCCAGAAGATGCAGTGTGGAAGCTAACTGGAAAAGCTCATTTTCTTTTGGAGTAACTATTTTAGCTTGGGCTGTAAACTGTAATAGCTCAGCCTGGACTCACACATTATGCAAAACCAAGATGAATGCTGCAAAGATTTCCAAAGTTCACTGTGGAAAGAGAGCAAATTAGCTGTTTCTATTCCTTTTGCCCCTTTGGGGACTCTGTCTTTGTATATCAAAAAATGAAACGTATGAAACTACTGACAGAGCACTAGAAGAATTCCTGAGACAGTGTAGAAAAAATGAAGTTTCAACCCACCATGGGAATGATTTTTTTTTATTTTATTCAACCCATGCACTCAGAGTGAAAAATATTCTCATTATTTCACTAAGAAGACTTTAAATATAAATAAATATGTATTTCTACACCATCTTATCTTGTACTATGATGACAGGCATGGGCTGGTTTTCATTGTTCACTCCCTGTGAATCTTTTTCTGCTACTCTTAGATCTACCATTTACATAAGCAGGGGAGAAAAGAAAGATAGATTTTCTACTGAAACCTTCAGATTTTTGTTTTACCAGAGTTGTTAACTGAACTTTCTTTGTTTCCTAAGCAAATGATGGCCCCAATTCTGTGAACTCCATATGCATGATTTCCTTGTTAGTTTGCAGGAATAAACCCTTTAGACAATTGCAAGCAAAAGCTTTTCCTATCTAATTACGAAGCTACAAATACATGAGGCAGTCCTCCAGGAAAAAACGATTGCACAAGTCAAGGGAACTGTTTAACTGGGGTGATTATAGGGGTGGTGAATATGATGAAAAGTCACAAATTCGATGCAGCAGATACCGCTATGGTGCCATAGATACATATTTTTAAATGTTTACCCTGTAGCAATGCAGTTTGATATCTCCTTAAAAAAAAAAAAAATTCTATTTCTCTGTGGAAAACTTTGAAAAGCTTTGTGTTTCAAAACAATTCTGTTTTCCCATCATATCTCATGCAAAAGTATTTTGATAGGGCATTGTAGGTAGAGATATGTATAGTATAACAGATACACATATCAAATACATAGGCATATCTATCTTAATAGAATATTCTCCTTTTGCTTTAAACTTTCAGTAAATGCCCTTTTTAAGATTCAGCATATAACTTTCAGTATCTTGAAAATGATACATGGTGTTTACAGAAAAAAATGCATTATGATTTCATTACATTATCTTGATACCAATTTATTCTATTTCTAAAATGATACAGGATAAGTATCTCAACTCTCCAATCAGCCATAATGACTAACATATCCTACTTCTGTGAACTATGTGTGGGGTACATCTGGGAAATTCTGATGAGGCTGCACTAAGATCTCAAAAGAAAAATTATATTTATATAAAGGCATTAAGGCAAAGCTCTTCTCACCTTCCCTCATCCTATTAGTTTGACTAGTAGAAAAGGAATGAAGTAAGGCACTTTGTATTTCAGCAAGTGGTTGCAAGGACTTCTTTTCTCCACCAGAGCAGCAGTGTGAAAAAAAGCTGTCTCTTCTGCTCCCTCAAAACCAAAGAATGGCACCCTTCTCATCCTCCTCTTGCTTAGTCCCATACTTCTGCTTTGTTCCATGCCGTGCTGAGCTCTGGCAGTACGAGTAGCACCTCTTCTAAACTACCCCACCATCAGGTACCCACAGGGTAGCTGTTCCTCTGAGGCTCTCTGCTGATGCTGGGAGAAGCCTCTTAGGCAAGTTGTGGCTTCAGAGAGTTAACTGATGACTAGGTGACTAGGAGAAAATATGAGACCTGATATTCCTGCTAGAGAATAACATGACTGCAGAAACTGATTGTAACACAGGCCTGCTGGCTCCATGTCCAAATGCAGCTTCCATTCTGGGATCTGATCAATTTACTGCAAAACTAAAATATTAGGCAAGTATATGCAATTAGTCATCTGTAGGCTGACTGTCCACAGCTTTACAAAGATTTTTTGCCCTGAAAGATGATTTTTCAAATAATACCCTTAACACAGTCAAATCAAAACTAATTTCCATTATGATTAGGCCATCCACTTACCCCTCAGTGAGGTCCACAGTATTTTCATGCTAAATTTCACATTTCAAACTTAATATTTTACAGCTCTACGGTTGGTCTGGGAAAGGTCAGCCACAGCAGTTCCGTTGCAAAGGGAGAAAAGTGTTCTTGATGGGTTTGTGTTCCAGTATCTCTGACCAGCAGAGACACTGCAGCTTTCCACCAAATTCACCTGTATACCAGTGTAGGAGTGGAAAGTTTTAACCCCCTAAATAACTATTTCTCAGGGGTATGACAATTGGAGAAATACAGTGTTACAGAAAAATGTCTACCCACAGATGCAGCTGGTAACCCTTCTAATTTTTTCTATCTTATTGCATGCACATTATTGTGGGCACCTGCATGAAAATGTTGTTTTATTTGCCCTAATTAGTGCCCATCAGTACTCACTTATTTAAAATTTATTATAAATGCTTATATATATATGTGTATTATTAAACATTATCACAGAAATAAACAAGGACATCATAAAACAGAGAAAGAAATCAGCTGTTGCAATGAATATACAGGTGGAATAAATTCTGATTCTCTAACTGTGTCTAATAATACAGAGGGAAGAGGAGGGAGATAAATTTAATATTAAAAATAAGAGGAAAAAGAAAAATATGCACTATGTGAGGAAGGCAACGAACCATATAATTTTCTCAGAAAAGCCTTGCTAGAACATTTATGCTCTTTCATAAACACGTGTATATGTAGGATAAGAACTTTCATCTGCATTGTCAGCATCACTGTTACCATGAAGTTTAATTAGCAGAACTGATAAGTATATATTTATGTTAGTGTGATAGTGTCTTCTAGATCCACAAGGCTATCTGGTTTTAATTAAGTCTCAGGCCTCAGGAGACAGAAGACAGTTTCTACATCCCTGGAAGAAACAAGTCAGACCCACCTGCTGAGAGGTAAGGCACAAAGGGGGAAGATAAATGTATATCAAGTATACCAGATGAGTATAAAAGATTTCACACTGATAGGGCATAAACTGTCTTTCTGCCCCATCTTTATACAGCACCTTGTACCATGGGTTGTGCTCCAGTAGGATCCCAGCTTCTGTTATGTCTGAATAACTTGCAACAACAGCCAAAATAGTTTAAAGGTGCACTGAACCTTTTTAACGACAGAGGTTTTAAAACTATATGCAGAGTTTTAAGTGGCATCAGGCAGGGTTTAGAATTATTTGGAATATTAGAAATCTTTACCTGAAAATTAAGAAACCCCTTGCTAAAGTTCAGCTTTAGAAATCCTAGTCATTATTTATAACTTGTGTCAGCAGTTCTATAATATCCATATATAAGTGTGTCTGCGTGTCCATGCACTCGTGCATGTATATATATATATCATATTAAGACATACTCAGGAACAACTGGTAAGTAAGGGCAGTAAGCTCAGCAGGAGGGGAAAGATCACTCATCCTCATTCTATCAAAATAATGTTCCTTCCACTACATTCTCCTTTTAAAGTATTTTTCAAAGCAGCATCTGCCAGAACTCTTTTGACATTTTGATTTCTATGTCACTTACCTCACCCTCAGCTGGGGATAAACTTTACTATAATTTCTTAAATTAGGCTGACATATGGCACCCCACTGTTTCTGGTTGCTGCTGCCACCAAAAAAAAAAAACAAACAAACAAAAACCAAACAAAAAACAAAACAAAACAAAAAAAAACCAACGTGCTTTATTGCTTTGTGGTTTTAATAAGTAGATATCAAAACTGAATGCATTACTGGCCTGTACTATGCACAGGCTTTGTGGTCTCATCTGATTCTAAAGCCTGTGAAACCCTAAAACTCTGATGGGCACATCTACCTGTCTTCTACCAGCCTTCTTTGCTACACCTCAGTGAGGAACATCAACTAAAAGAATAAACTCGTGCTTGCCACTATTGGGTGTTTGCTCTGTACACAGGAAAGCTCAGATGGGCTTTGCTTCCACTAGCAGTCAGCCTGTTCAATTTTCCAATAAAGTCCTGTTTTTTGGAAAGCACATCTTGAGACACAAACGCGTTCAGAGGAGTAATGATGATACATCAGTAAATAGCCTAGTTAATAAACCAAAGATTAGCAAGTGAACATGCCCTGCATTTAGAAGAACTTTTACCACTTTGGTTATCCAGTTTTTCTAGAGCTAGGACAAATAGTTCTGTGAGCACCAAAATAAAACTTCATTTCTTATGGCTGCCTCACTTTTTCTTGCATTTGATGTCCAAGTCATATGTTCCTTTCTCAAGCATTCATTATGGCAGCTCTTATGTTAATTCTCTGCCCTAACAAGACTAAAGTTCTGTTCATTCAAGACAGTTATTTACTGAATCTCTATTTCATCACCCATTTTCATAAAAATAGCAGGGGTTTTGATGTCTTTCAAAATCTTTTTTCTTCTGATTAATTTTCTTGAAATTGTCAACTGGGTTTCAGATTTGTTCAGTGGGGTATATGGAGAGACAGACATTTTTCTATAGGAATCACATAGGAAATTGAACGAAAAATTTTATAGAGAAATACCTATATCTGTAGTGATACAATTATAAATTATTCTGACCATGAATTCTAACTGAACTAATGGCAGTGAAGATCAGATAAGAGGCATATATATAGGCAGGAGTAGACAACAAAATTGAGGCCATTAAAAAGCCAGACACTTGTCTGATATTAATGATCAACAAAATAGATTCCTGCTTCCCTTCCACAGTGCTATCATTGACATTTGCTGCTCAGAAGCTTAGCATGTTAAAGTCTGAGTGCCATTTTGGGAGGAACTGATTTCCAGAAGGAGCGGTGAACCTTGGATGAAAAAAATCAAGATGTTTTCCACTGTCAAACCCCAGAATATAATTTAATATAATTAACAAACTATATAATCTGGTGTGTACAACTCAGGAAGAGCTATTCCTCTTACTCTTTGGCTGGACTGTCTGTTTATATTATGAGGCCTTCAGGGGGTGACTGTCTTTCTGTACGCGCTGGTAAAATGCAAAGCACAGAGGTGCCTGATTTTAGCTGGGACTAAATACTGCCAAAAGACAAACCTGTTCTTTGCTGTAACTGAAGTTCTCCTTTTTGAGCATCTCTTTGACCCATGGAGAGCTGTGAGCTATTGGGGGCTATTGTGGGCTGTATCAGGGCTTGAGTACCAAGAGGGTCTTGCCATCCCTGGATACCAGCAACGTCTTCAGCACTACCGCACCTTCTCATCTCTTCCCACATGATTTCCTGGCATTTCATATAGCATTCCTCTGCAATAACTGGGTATTTAAAAGCATTCATGTTCATATTTACCCACACTTGGACCCACACCCAACTCGTATTTAGGATACCTGTGCCTGCTTCACGCTCTCACTATGGATATCAGTGGTATGCTAAAGGTAGCTGCTGAAGGATCCCAGAGGGGAAAGGCACAGCCTGTCACAGTTCATAGGGCCAGTACTAGCATCATAAGTCCTCAAGATCTTCACATCCTTCTAAAAAGTGAGATCCTTCTGATCAGGATTCACTGAGAAGGTATCTGTGCCATCAAACTTACAGAAACGTGGATAGAAAAATCTGAACTTTTATTGTTTATTAGTAGTTGGATGGCAGATGATGCTTTCATATTTGACTTCCTTGGTGATGATGTGCCAACAGGGAAGTAAATATAATTATTATAAATTTTAATCTCTATAGCAGACTAAGAGGAAGTAAATCAAAAATACCTATGGGAAAAAGACAACAATTTGATACAGACCCCCACTGGTTTTATATTTTTTTTTCCCAAGGTGATGATTTTCTGGTTTTAAGTCACGAAGGAAAGTGAGAAGATTAGGTACTGGTAATTGAGTGGTCAAATAAATACATTTTTAAATTAAATATGTATTTATTTGCAATTTTAATTTTTTGTTTCTGTTTCATGAATTTGATTTCTCTCATACTAAACCATAAAGATTGAAATAAGAATTACTGAATTTATCCAGAGAAGTCATCTTTGGAGATTTCTAAAGCCACAACATGTGTTGCTTTCTAGATGTACAGGGTTCTGGTTTTCTTAGTTTTCATTTTATCTCTCCCTAGTTCACAGATATAAAACTTAAACAGAACAGGGTCAACACAGCTCTGTGTGAAATGTAGGCTCAGCAAATGACTTTAGTTCCTTGGTAGGCAGCGTACGAATAAGCTATGAGGAGATGATGTTCAGACTTTGGAAATGATACAAGTTTGACAACGTAAATATTAGCAGAAAAGAAGGAAACCCAGGTGTAAAGATGAGTTAAAATACAAATAACTCAATAAAATAAATTAAGCATAATTTTAGTCCTCATCCCTAAATTGAAAGATAAAAGTACCCAAAAGAAAAATTCCATATGCAATGCCTACTCCTCTTTCTGTTGGCTTCCACTATGTAGTCAGCACATATATCACCAAATGCCTGTAAAGATTTGAAAAGCACAGCAATCACACTATGCATGAGACCTGGCATATATAAATGATGTATTTGCCACTAGGGTTACAGCTTATCTCCATAATCCTCATAAATTTTGGAAAGAAGGAGCAAGAGAGGATCCTATCTGATATAAATTGGCAAAGATCTATTAACATCAGTGGTGCTGGGCTGATTTACGCCATCTGAGGAAGCAGCCTTGCTTAGCCATTGACTAAACACTGCCACCAGTGAACAGAATGAGCCAAATAAACCACAATTCATTGGATTCTTTAAGAAGTTGTGATTCTAGATACATATTCTCATTACAGATAAATTTAAAGATTAGATTTATCTATGAAATGCCGGCAAGCTTCAGATATATAGGTATAGATAGCTATAAATACAGACAAAATTTCTTCATTCTAATCTTAGTTACACTGCTGGAAATCCAGCTGGATTCCACTGGCATTTATGGAGTTTATCCACAGTACCAGAAACTGGAAAGGAGTTTTAGAAATACTTGATGAAAATAAGGTTTTACATCCATGTTCCCCTGTTTTGTTCTGGGAAGATTTGTTATCTCAATATGTTTCCCATGCTTGTCATATATCCACGCTGCTGAGGCAGTACCTGCTTTTCCTGTGAGAATAATGTGTTGCAGTGACACACCAAATTTCCAGCACAGGGAAGGGTCTGCTGTTATCTTCTCAGTGTGCAGGGAAACTCAGAGTACACTCCATTGCCTTCAATCCACATCACATTAGACCTAACTCACAACCCAGACAAAACTCTCACCTAGTTACCTGTCAAAACTACTATGATTGAGGTATAAGTTACTGACATTTCCTGTCTACCTGTCTCATTTCTGCTCAGCTAAGCAAACCTTTGAGCATGTAAAGGAGTGTTAGCATCATTGAGGGTTAAACAGGTAATGCACACCTCCTTATGAGGCACTATCCTCCTGCAAGGAAAACCTTATTGCAGTCTACACACAGGCTTATGTTTTTTATCTGGGTCCAAGAAAGGACTCTTACACTTTAGGAGACAGCAGAATCAATGGACCAGCAGATATACCTTCCTTCAACTTACTGAACTCTTCTGTTTCCTTTCCATGAAAGAAGCTTTCCACAAGAACCTACACACCACAAATCCACCTGTGACGGTCTTCACACAATCCTTCCTCTGTCAGCTACAGCTCTTTGGAGTTTTAAGCTGAACTGAACATTGTTTATCTGATATCTGTTATTATCACCATAAAGTCTTTCTTTGTTGTCCCACAGACATGCATTGTTTTCAGGATTCACAGTCAAACATCTACTCTTCTCTCCAGTATCTTCAAACAGGAATTTGTCTCAGCTGTCATTAATACTGAAGACAGACATTAGAAACAACTATGCTGTTTTACAGGGATTTATCTACAAATCATGCTGAAGAGAAACCTTCCATCAGTAATTACTAAGTATATAGTATATACACTCACTATACACTACATAAAACTATATCTGTATAACTTTACATATAAAATATATAAATATGTAAGTGTAACACTTGAAACACACATACAGTCACAAAATGCCATGATACAACACCCAGATCCCTTTAATAATATATTTCAAATGTTAACCAGCTGAATGTATTATGATCTGTTAGGAAACTCTTGACCTATACAGATATTATTACATTCATTTTAATAAGTACCCAATCAAATTTAGATGGGTGTGCTAAGAAATACATGTCAATTATCACAGTTGAGTAGAATAATAAAAGAGGGGAAAAGACAATGACTTAGTATGATATAGTTTATTCAGGCAATTTACCATGCTAAGAACAGTTCCAAATAGCTTAATTAGTGAGGCCCATAAAAGATGTCCAAACACATTTGTTCTACTTGAATCGTTACATGTCTAGTTTATCAAGAACAATCTAATGGAATATTTTTGTTAAATTAATAACATTTCGTATTGCAGAACAAATTTGGTTAGCTGATTGGAAATTTTCTGCATTGTTTAAAGCAGAAAAAATTCCATTTTTAGGAGAAAGGTGGCTCCAACATTCACCAGTTTACTTGGTTTGAATATATTCAACCATGTGTATCTAATAAATTAAAGTCATAACAGAATATCGGACAGCTTCTATAGAAACAGAATCTCTTCTCTGCAAATGCAAGCTTTAAAAAGAAAATCAGGTGTATACTTTGTATCTCAAGTAAATGGCATGGAGACAGAATGCAGTGTAGTAGAAAATATATTGTTGTTTGAGGCTGCTAAAATCTATCCTGCACAGTCAGTCATTAAACAGAGATTCCGTATGTATAAACTCCACATTTATGCCAGCAGATCAAAGGCAACTTGGTGAATGCAGAATTGCCTACCTACTGTATCTTCATACAAATGAGCTCAAGTGCCCTTGGCAAAGAATGCGAAGTCATGCCAACAGAATACAGACTTAATACCGCTGTAACCACGTATTCTATTAAAGCTGCAGTGAAGTGTCTGCATTGACAGAAAATTCTGATGAACAACATTTCAAACAACAAGTAGTACCTATCATTTGTCCGGTACACTACTTTGTTATTGTGATGAGGAAAGACCCAGCAGAGTGCTAGGAAAAAAGCCACTAAAAATATCTATTCGTAGGGAGGTGAGATACATAATTCATTAAAACTTTGTTTCTGAGAAATTCTTAGCTGGAAAACCACCAAAAGGTATAGTCCTTTTTGACTTGTTCATCATTGTATAAAATAACAAGACCTAACAAGCTGACAGACCTAAAAGAAAAAAAATGTGTATAAAGCTATTTTTTTCTAATTCAAAATAAACTTCATTCTTATTTGAAGTCCTATTTAGTCAAGAAACACAATGAGTTGACATCAGGAGGAAAACAGGAATACCCTTTTTTTAATTTTTATTTCATGTTTCATACAGGTGATCATTTTTCCTACTATTAGACACACAGCCAGCTAAGTGTTCTTAAAGCACTAACAAGAGAAATTACGAATGATGGACTGTAAGAAATGGAATGAGCAAATCCATAAAGCAAGAAAAAACACAATAACATTTCCCTTGATGGAAATTGTTTATATTTGGATTCAATCTTTCCAGAAGCAGAACATTTCATTTGGGTTTTCTAATGACAATTTTCAAACAGCTTTAGAAAAATAGGTATTTAACATTTTACTTTCAGAAAACAGCATGTAAATTTACCTTTAAAGAACAAGTAATACTTATGGAAAAAATCCTATTCAGCTTTGTTAATAGGTAATGTATTCCAAAGTCACAATATAAATTTTGATTGATTTAGGGGAAAAGAAATAATAATCAAAATGCTCAATTTCTGAGTGTGTTCTTTTCTGCTTCTTTCAGAAGCTCTGAGAATTTTGCTCAAGTGAGTTGGGCAACTTTAACCTATTGTTTAAAAAAAAGGTATTTCATATTGTAAGCCATACTACTCCAAATATCTTACGAGGGCTATCTTTGCATGTTTTACCAGAATTCCTGTGCATAACTGTTAGGTTATATATCATAACAAAACGAAG
>NW_009927779.1:298-1215 GCF_000696875.1 Nestor notabilis | reverse complement strand
GGGGGGGGGGGAACAACAAACCACAAAACAATAAAAATTAAAATAAAAAAATGGAACAGAATTAAGAAAACCTAACCTGTGACTCAATAATAGTACAGACTATATATGTGCACATATATGCAGAGAAGAAAATTACCTAAGAGCTTTCTTGCTTCCAACAGCTTCCCTTCTCTGCCCCTCACAGCCAACTTGTTTTCCTTCAAACCCTTGAAGCCTCGTTACTGAAATGGTCCTCAGACTTTTCTGATGACCCATCATGGGACAAGACTTTAGAGAGACGAGAGTTATCTGAGGTGCAGGCTGTACATGATAAAATATAGCAATTTAAATAAAATATTAATTTCTTCAGGCATTCAGACTTGCCTGTCACTTGATTGGTGTTCTTAGTATTCTCACACGAACTCTTTAATATACTGTAATTGCTTACTGTGTTACTGTGTAAATAACTCTAGGCAGATAGTTTAAAACAAATACTTCTCCTTTTGCTTTCGTGACAACTATACAAATCACTAACAGTGCCTAGAACACTCTATTGCTGTGAAGCATTTCAACAGAAAAATAATGGTATGGGATAAAAATAGCCTTTAATTATCTCTAAAATGAATTTGCTGCCCCATAAACCATGATGGCCTTTTACACTGACCAATTACCCTGGAGTACTACTGTGAGTGTCCATACATATTTTCAAAAGTCAGGGTACAAAAGCTATTATGGAAAGACACAAGGAGCAGATACAAGGTAACCTTGTGGTAGATGGAGTAGAAATGGGTGGAAAATATGAAAAAAACCTGAAAAAATCTCAGGTGATTTATTTTATCAGTATTTGTGACTCTCTATTTGAATTGCCGAGGTGAGTATCTCCAGAGAAGACGCTTTCAGTACCAGACCGCAGGGAAGCCTCAGTTCGCAGCGGCAAG